>NC_133661.1:209721085-210021085 GCF_037893015.1 Macrotis lagotis | reverse complement strand
TATCAGTATCATTTTTCTATACAGGAATACATGTAGTTCGTCATCATTTAGTCCCTCATATTTTCCCCTTCTCCTCCACTCTCTATGCTTCACCTGAGTCCTGTATTTGAAGATCAAACCTTCTGTTCAGCTTTAGCCATTCTAACAGGAACATTTGAAATTCCCCTGGTTCATTGAAAGTCCATCTTTTTTCCCTGGAAGAGGACGTTCAGTTTTGCTGGGTAGTTGATTCTCAGTTGCATTCTGGAATATTATATTCTAAGCCCTATGCGCTTTTAATGCAGTTGCTGCTAAGTCCCGTGTGATCCTGACTGCAGCTCCATGATATTTGAATTGTGTCCTTTTGGCTGCTTGTAATATTTTCTCTTTGACCTGGGAGTTCTGGAACTTGGCTATAATATTCCTGGCGGTTGTGCTTTTTTGGATCTCTTTCTCAGGGAGATCGGTGGATTCTCTCCATTTCTATTTTGCCCTCTGCTTCTAGGATATCAGGACAATTTTCCTGTAATTCTTTGAAAATGATGTCAAGTTTCTTTTACTGGTCATGACTTTCAGGTATTCTAATAATTTTAAAATTATCTTTCCTAAATCTATTTTCTGTATCTGTTTTTTCAGTGAGATGTTTCACATTTTCTTCTAATTTTTTGTTCTTTTGGTTTTGAAGTATTGTGTCCTGATTTCTCGTAAAATCAGCAGCTTCCTCCAGCTCCATTCTACATCTGAAGGATTTGTTTTCCTCAGAGAGCTTTCTTATCTCTTTTTCCATCTGTCCAATTCTGCTTTTTAAAGCATTCTTCTCCTCAGTAACTTTTTGAACTGTTTTATCCATTTGACCTATGCTGGTTTTTAACATGTTATTTTCTTCAGCATTTTTTTGAATCTCCTTGACTAAGCTGCTGACCTCTTTTTCATGTTTTTCTTCCATCTCATTTCTTTTCCCAATTTTTCTTCTATCTCCCTCACTTGATTTTCAAAGTCTTTTTTGAGCTCTATCATAGCCTGAGCCAAATTTCTGTTTTTCTTGGAGTCTTTAGATGCAGGAGCTTGTACTTCCTCATTTTCAGATTGAGTGTTTTGATCCTTCTTGGGTTCACAGGCAAAGTATTTCTCAATGGTGTTCCTCTTGTTTCTCTGCTTACTCATTTCTCCAGCCTGTGCCTGGTTTTTGGAGTGCTTCCTGAGCTTTTGAGTATTAGTGGGACTCCCCCACAAGGACCTCAGTTTGTGAAGCTCTGTCTTCCCTCTTGGTCTGTGAATAACCACAAGTGCACCCCTCTGCCAGGGAGCTGAGGTGTGGTGGGGCCTAGACTGCGATCAGGATCTGAATGTGGTCTGAACCCCAGAGTCCTGTTCCAGGGACAGAGGAAAGAGCTTGGTAGTCTCTCTTCACTGCCCTCTTAGGCTCAGCACTCAGGGGCTCCTGCTTACCTTATCCACCTGCTTCTGGTTCCTGGATCTGGGCTGCCTTGGCCACGCTGCTTGTTGTCTGCGATCCCCTAAGTTTTTCCTCGTGGTCCCTGGGGTGTAGGTCAGGAAACTGCCCTGGCTGCTGTGAGCTGCAGCTCCCAGCACCTTGGGGCTGCCCCCGGGAGGCTGAAGTACCTTCACTGTGGCAGGCCACCCCTCCAACCCTGTGGAATGGAGCCTTTCCACTCTTTTCCAGGTTACCTTGGGTTGGAGAACTGCCTCACTGGGTCCTTCTGTGGATTCTGTCTCTCGAAAATGTAGTTACAGTCCTTAGTTTATAATTTTTGATCAAGAGTACCTAAAAGAAGTTCCTCTCCTGTCACCATCTTGGTTCTACCTCCCCACCCCCAAACCTTTTCTAAATAGGAATATCCTAATCTGTTTACTTGTACAACTGTTAAATGGCTACTGGGTGTAAGATGCTACCTTGGGCATAAATCTGGCTTTAGTACTCATGTTTAGACAACCTCAGTGCTTCTCTTTTGTTTTTTAAGTTAAGTTTCTTCTGCCTCTTGAAGCTCCGACCCAGTCTGTAATGGATCTTGTTTAGTTCTTACCTTCAGAACAGTTTTTCCGAGTTCTCTCTTGTCATTCCAATCCTGACCATCCTTACCTGGATATTTAAGGCAAAAATTTTGAAACTATCTCTACAAAATGCTATAGTAATGATTGGAATAGGTTGGAGGGATAGTCATTATGTATTTAATTTTAGAAAGCGGCTTCTTTATGTGAATAGGCTGTCCCTTTCTGTTCACATGACAATAGAAATCTATTCTTCTTGGAAAACAAGGAAAGGACATAATCTAGTGTTTTAGGAAAGTCAATTTTAGCAGTATTATAGAGGCCACATCGAAAGGGGAAAAGGTTTGAATTAGGGAGGCCAATACATAAAAATTGCCAAGTTAATGGATGTATTCTATCCAACCCATTGTTGTGTTGTGGTAGTACTGAATGAGTTAAATGTATGTTGATTTTTCTGGTGTTAGATTCAAAAATTTTTTTATATATCTTTGACAATTTTATCTTAATGATTCAGTTCTTTATCATATTTTGGGAGTGAATTTTAAGTTGAGGTAAAATTTGTTTGAAAAATCTATAACCTATTGTGCATTTACTATTCTCTCACACTTCCTTAGAGTCCTCTAATTCTGATAGATTAGGTAGGATATGATGACAAAGTTAAAATTTACCCTGTCTTTGATTTTTGTAGATTTATCAAATTTGCTGTTATTTTTAGGTTGAAAAGAAAAGGAACAGATTAGTTAAAAATATACAGTGGAAAATTTGAAGATATATAATATATTGTAAAAATGGAGTTAATGGGTGAAAGGGAAATATGCTAGAAATAAGAGAAAGGAGAGGTAGAATAGGTTAAGATATTTCATATAGAAGATATTTCATGTAGCTTTTTCAATGGTTTGGAAGGGGGAAGGTGAGGGGGAATGAGGGAACCTTAATTTTCATCAGAAATGGCTCAAATGGGGGGGCTAAGGTGGTGCAGTGGATAGAGCGCCGGCCCTGGAGTCAGGAGTACCTGAGTTCAGTTCTAGCCTCAGACACTTAATAATTGACTAGCTATATGGCCTTGGGCAAGCCACTTAACCCCACTGCCTTGCAAAAACTAAAAAAAAACCCCAACAACAGCAAGAAATGGCTCAGAAAGGAATCAGCATACACACTCAATAGGGTATAGACATCTAGAAGAAAAAGGGCGGTGGGGTAGGTGATAGAGGAGAGGGTAGATCATAGGAGAGAATAGTCAGATATAACACATTTTCTTTTTTACTTTTTGCAAGGTGCTGGGATTGGGTGGCCTGTCTGAGACCATGGGGCCAGGTGGTTTGCTTGGTCTGTGGAGTGGGATGTGGACTTTGGGGCCTGTTGGCCCCAGGGCTGGTGCTCCATCAGCTATGTCACTCAATTGTCCCACATCATGTTTTTGAAGAGGGACAGAGTAAAAAGAGAGAAAAAATATAATAGATGGTAGTGGGGAGGAATGGATGGAGGGAATTACAATCAGCAACAGCAACTGTGGAAAAATATGGAAGTAACTTCTATGATGGACTTATGATAAAGAATATGATCCACCTGAGACAGAGCTGATGGTATCAGAACACAGAATGAAACACTTTTTTTCTCTTTCTTTTACTTTATTTCTTAGGAGGTTTTATATTTTTGTGAGGGAGGGGTATTATGTTTACTCTTAAACGAGGATATTTATAGTAATGTGTACTATAAAAAATAAAATAAAAAAAAGAAAATCTTAAAAAAGAAAAAAAAAGTCAGAAAAAGAAAAAAAAAGAGATAATGGAGCAGCAGTACATTTTTTATTATTTTCAGCCCCAAATTCTCTTTCTCCCTCCATAGCAAGAAATGTGATACCCATTAGTATACAGCTTAAAATAAATCTTTTTGTTGGTTTTCATATCATTTTCCTTTTGTTTTTAGAAATGAACAAAAGCTCTGTTTTCTCTTTCTCATATGTCCTTCCTGTTATTCCTCATAGTCACACACATATACACACACAGAGGAAACAAAAAGAGAAAAACAGTGATCCTGTAATAAATATTCATAGTCAGGTAAAACACATTCCCACATTGACCATGTCTAGAAAACATGTTTGCACCCCGAGTCTATAATCTGTTAATAGGATTTTACATTTTTCACTGTTTGGTGTATTTGTATATTTACATTGTTTCAGTTGTGACCAACTCTTTATGACCCTGTTTGGGGTTTTCTTGACAAGGAATTGAAGTGGTTTGCCATTTCTTTCTCCAGCTCATTTTAGAGAAGAAACTTAGACAAATGGGGTAAATGACTTGCCTATGGTCACACAGCTAGTAAATGAATCCAGTGTTGAACTTGGGAAAGTGAGTCTTCTCTGATTCCAGGCCTCACACTCTTTTTCTTGACTTACCTGAAATGGTGAAGATAGGCATTTATATTGTTATTGTAATATTTAGCATTTGGAGGGGGGGATTAAGGAACCAGGACAGTTATTGTTAGTTTAACTAAAAAAACATGTTAAAGGGGTAAAATTAACATGCTATGTATTTTTGTAATTATTACAGATTTGGAAACATTAGGTTTAATTTTTTAAAAATTTATTAAGGGGTGTGTGTGTGTGTGTGTGTGTGTGTGTGTGTGTGTTTGTGTTAGAAAATTTCATGCTTGTTTCTAGTATCCCTGCTAAAGTATTCCTAATTCAAATGAGCAATTCAGCAAGCATTTGTTAAGTTCTTAATATGTTCCAGGGACTGTGTGAAATGCTGGGAATGCTACAAAGACAAGAAACCATTCCTCTTTAAGTTCCTAACAGTGTATGGAGATGAAACTTAAAACCCCTGCCCTCAAGGAACTTATAATGTAGTTATAGATAAGACGAATGGCTCATTTTATACAGGTGTGTAGAAGAATTCTAGTTTAAATTTATTAATATTTCTGATTAATAAACATCCCCTTTATCAGAAGGAGTTATAACCTATTTTTTTAGAATTATAACCTATTAATAGACATATAAGTGACATATTTACTCAGCTTGTTTTGCCTAGGAAGTAATAAAAAGTTTATATTGCTACCATAAGTTATTTAAAATCATACCACCAGTTGCTTTTTGGTGTACATTGTATACCAATACATGCCTTATCTACAATTTGGAATTTTTTTAGTGTATAAATAGTTATATCTCTGTGGCCATACTTGACTATCTACAACTTCATTGCACTGACATACTATTTCAACTTTAACTTAAATCTGTTATTTTTTGGAAATCTGATCAGTATCTTAGGATATGAAGTTCTTAATTTTAAATGTAGCACTATTAATTTTTAAAGTAAGTTTTATTGATATTTTCTGTTTTTTTTTATATCACCATAGTTATTCCAAATACCATTCTCCCTCTCTTCCTTAGAGAGTCATCTGACAAATACTATTTTTCAGAAAGGAAAAAAAATCAGCACAACTGATGGATATATTGCGAGAAAACAGGAAGCCATTGTCACTGGTTGAAGAGTATATGTTGAGGAGTAAGGTTATTAAGAGGACCAGAAAGGTAGGAGGGAGTTAGGTGAAGATGGACTTTGAGTGCCAAAAAGCATTTTGTATTTGCTCTTGAAAGCCATAGAAAGCCTCTGGAGTTTGCGTAAGGATGTAACATGATCACATTTGCATTTTAGGAAAGATATTTTAGTGGCTGAATGGAGAAAGGTGAATTGGAGTAAGGAGAGCCTTGAAGCAAGTGGATTCACCAACAGGTGTGGGATAATTAGGCCCTATACTAGAGAGAGAAGGGGAAATCCTGAGACCTAAGTAAAGCTTTTCCTAAATATCAAAGAGTAAAATTACATTTTAATTCAGATGTTTAAAGATACTTTATATTTGACAGTGGAGATTGTTATATTTGTATCTTCAGAACCTAGCATGTTGTGTTTCATGATGTTTATGGATTTAGTTGAACCTTTATGTTTAGATGGCATATAAATTATTTCATTTTGTTATATTTTCAGAAAATTTTCTTGGAATTTATTCTTTGCTGCATGGTAGAAACCTATATTCAGTGAGTGTTATGTCACTTGCTTTATCTTCAGCATAAATTTTTTTTCTACTCATTAATTTCCTAGCTTTTAATAGTTTGGGTGGTTTATGTTTATGCTCTTTTAAAGTCTATATTTATCATTCTGTCCTTATATTTTGAAATTATAAACTAAATGTTAGGTTTAAATAAAGGATGTACTGGTGGTAATTATCAAGGGAAAACTGCCTTTATTGCTACTTTAAAAGTGATTGTTACTGACCACATTCTATCTGTCTAACTCTCAGCAAGTAACTGGAGCCCCTGGCACCCAGGCAACTCTCTAAGACTCTTTAAATTGCAAAACTGTTAATCTCTATGAGCAAAAGAAGTTAATTCACCAGGATGGAATCTTAGGTCTGGTTTTTAAAAATATCTTAGACAACAGTCACAATACAAATACCATTTTAAAATACTATACCCCAAAACTTATTTTCCTCATTGATTCTGTTAAATTTTACTTGCAATGTCCTTTCCTTACATTGAGTATGTTATATTTCCTTTAACTCTCTAAGGTTATGACAGGGAGATTAGCTTTGTTTTATTTGATTTTATAGATAAAGAGTTCTTAAATGTAACATCTAGGAATGCACTTCTTATCAGACTAAGCATAATCTTAGTACCACAACAGTTGTTTTATTCTGATTAAATTGCTGCATATTATTTCATTTATCACATAGCAGAAGCATGTCTTTTAAAGTATCAAAACTTATTTTAGCTATTTTTAATGAAAGGGTAAGTCTAAAACTATACTGAACATAATGTAACTGCCTCTTTTACTCAGATACTTGTCATTTTAAGTCTGTAATTATTATGTTTATGAATAAGCTTGTGTGTGTGTGTGTGTGTGTGTGTGTGTGTATGGGAGGAGGAAAGAAATCCTAGTCCTGCCTTTTGATTCTATTAGTTGTGAGCTCTGGAGAATCCCTTAAACATTACTGGCCCTAATTTTCTAATATTTTAAATGAAGGAATTAAACATGACCTTTATGGTTCTGTCCTGCATATTGTTACAGACAGATTGCTATATTCGGAGTCAGGAAATTTCCTTTAGGATTTTTACCTCTGCCATTTAATTAGCTATATGAACCTTGATTTTCTCATCTATATAATGAAAATTAATGATTCTTAGAATATTTACTTAATGCTAAATCAAGATATGGTTGATTTCCAATCTGCATTCTTTAACTTAAAATATTCTCTTTATCCTTTTTCTCTTTCCTGATCTTTCAGTTACTTCTAGTCTCATAAAAAAGACTCATTTTCAGCAGACAGAAAGCAATACCACATAAGTCTTGGTTCTTTGTATCTCTTTTTTTCTTTTTTTCATATCTTCTCCCCTAACTCCCAGTTTCTTTGACCTTGTTTGAGTATGAGATGTTCAGCCAGATTAGTGTCACTCTTTCTGAAAGTGTTTAACTAGAACTAGTCTTTTAAATAGGACTTTTTCTCTTTGGATTTTTTTTTTAAACTAAATAAACCTTTATACATTTCTATTCTTGTTAGGAATCTCTTTCTGACACTAGAGTTTTAGCACTATAGTCCTGTGCTGCATTTATTTTCACATTTGTGTCTTTCATTTCCATACTAAGTTATGTTTGGTAATATAATTGACAACCAAGCACCAAGGTGTTGGTTAAATGTTTAAAAAGTTTCTATCCTGTTTTAAAACTATTTAAATCGTCCATAGCTTTCATATGTCATCAGATTATTTTAAGTAGAATTTTGTATAGTTTCACTCCTTGCTTTGCTTGGCTTTGCCAAATAATGGTTATGCTGCAATAAAATGTTGCCTGCAAGGAAATTCCTATGAGACCATAGAGGATACACTGGGCATGTGTCTACTTGCTCAGTAGGAAAGACAGGTTTTTCCTCATATACAATGGTCTCAGTTACCCTGCCCCCACCATAGCTGTATAAGAATGTCTATTCAGGAATGAGTTAATTGTGAACTAAATTGTTGCTACTCCCTAAATCTTAAACTCATTCTTATTCCAGTCATGTTTTGTGGTTTGGAGATAGAGAATGAAAATTAGTGTTGAGATTCTGAGCAAAGATATAAAATGGAAGAAAAGTACTGGACAGGGTCAGACCCAGACAGAAGGTACTATGTCAGAATCATCTGGTATCTTTGAATTCCATTGTGGGAACTTTTAGAGGGAAAAAATTTAAGCAGCAGTAGAAAGATATACTAGGGAGGCAAAGGATAGAAAAAACTGAAGATATTTTTTTGTCTGTTGGGAAGAGTGAGTAAATAAGGAAAGTTCGAAAAACTGGAAAACTATGGATTAGCTTTGTATTTTGCCACACTGTTGTAATTTATACATTAGGAGTTCAATTATCGTGGAGTTAATTGTTGTGAGCAGGAAGAAAAATGGCTGATTGATACTTAGGGACCTGTTGTGACCTGTCTTCATCTATGTGTGTCCTCTTTTAACTCAAGCAGATCATAGTCTACTTGATCACATAGTTATTATGCTTTTTTAGGCTACTGTGGCTAAAAAAAAATCCATTGCTTTGTGATGATTTTTTCCCCTAGATGACAGAAAAGCCTGACTGTTGGCTGTATGCAACCACTGAAACCTATGTAAACAAGTACTGTGCTCATAAGGACTATCATTGTGATAAGCTGTCAATAAATCAAATAGTCTTATTTCTTGAGCAAAGGATACTTATGGTAATAAAGGACCATTTCTTCCTGCCCAGTTACTTGTGGGTCCCATAAATCTCAAGTTTTGGGGGATGTTCACAGCAATACAATTGTTAATGGAACACTAACAAACCAAGATATTGCTCAGGCACTGTTCAGGGTCCACTACCCTGGCTGGTTCAACCTGAAGAGTATGAGTACCATTTTTATCTAGAATAAAGAGCATGATTCAATGTATGCACATCCATTTTTGTTAGCAATCTCAACTGTATAAATTAGGGTCACTATTTTTCCAAGCTTAAAAACGGTATCAGTCTATCAAATGGTTAAATAGGTAGGATTCTGCTAAAGAGAGCACTGTCAAAGCTGTTCCTTAAACAACAGATCTAGTGTCTATAAGTACACTAGTACTTAAAGCATTTCCAGCTTGGTATAGGATCCCCTACTTGAATTTATATTTCAATTTCTTAAGACTTTTTGAATCATCTTCCTGCTACAATGAGACTCTAGGGTAGAACTTTTCTATCTACTCTCCTACTCCTGCAAGTTTTTCCTATATAATCCGTATTTCTATGGACTGATTTGCTTTAGGTGAGGTTTGCCTGTACATTGTTTGCAACTCATTTCCTTGACCTGGTTGATACAATACAATATAAAACATTGTTACTATCCTTCAAAGGGTTTTTTCCAATAGAAAGAAATCTTGTGTTGTTAACCATTGCTTTTTATGTCTTTCTCTGTAACAAAACACCTGATTTTTAATGGAATTAATGTTCTAACATTTAAGCCCACTTCTCATCTTCCCCAAAATACCAATTATCCCTCTCCCAAACCCAACAAATTGACTACTAGAAAAAAAAAACATGGAAAAATGAGATTACAGTAAAGATTTATATGGTACGTCATTTTTCCCATCATACTCATCTTCTAATTTTGATGTAGAGGTTAGATATTTTACATTTCACTATCTATTGGTTGAAAGTATTTTTGCAGTGTCTCTCATTTTAACCAATTTATAATTTGGTATTTTGATATTTCTCTGAGCTTTTATACTGCTTCTTAAACATGTCAGCATTAGAACACACTGCAGTAGGATATGACCTAGAAGGACACTGAGAATCTTTTAAAGAATTGAGTATATGACATGAGATCATACTTAGAAAGTAGTCAAGAAATCCTCTAGTAAACAGATTTTTAGAAAAGTGCTGGATCTAACCTTACTTTGCCTTTTCATCCTATGCTATTCTTATTAATACCCTGATGGAGATCCTCCATAGAACATCTGTCCATCTTGTTGGACAATGGATTTTGTGTTTGGAACCTCTTAAGTAGGGAACCCCCCCCTTCTCAAATAATGTTTTTAAAAATAACAAAATAAATATGATTATAAAGGAAACCAGTTATATTGAAATAGTTATTAAAAGAAATTTTTTAAAGTTCAAAGATCCCAGATTAAGAATTGTTACTGGGGTGGCTAGGTGGCGCAGTAGATAAAACACCAGCCTTGGAGTCAGGAGTACCTGAGTTCAAATCTGGTCTCAGACACTTAATAATTGCCGAGCTGTGTGGCCTTGGGCAAGCCACTTAACCCCATTGCCTTGCAAAAAACTTTAAAAAAAAAAAGAAATGTTACTGTAGGTCTTTTTATAGTTTTGGGTAGTTCTGTGGCTGTCCATCTGTTATCACTCACCCTCCTATGACTGGTCCCATAGAGAGAGTATTTACTCCGAATCAGTAAGTTTGAATCCTTCTCCAAAACACTAGCTATGTGACTCTGGACAAGTCCTTCAGCCTTTCTTAGCCTCAGGTTCCTTCTCTGTAAAATAGAGATAATAGTACTCACTTCATTGAATTTTGTGAGGATAAAATGAGATAATATGTAGAGCACCTTGCAAGCCTTAAGCACTTAAATACTGACATTACTTTACATTAGTTTGACATCTTTTATTCTGCTTCTTAAACACGTCAACATTAGAACACACTGCAGTAGGATATGACCTAGAAGGATAATGAGAATCTCTTAAAGAATTGAGTATATGATATGAGATCATACTTAGAAAGTAGTCAAGAAATTCTCTAGTAAACAGATTTTTAGAAAAGTGCTGGATCTAATTAGTCACAAGATCTAGAGTCAAATTCCAGTCAGTATACACTTTCTCTGTAACTTTAGGCAAGTCACTAAGTCCATGGTGTTTTGTTTTCTCATTTTCAAAATGAGGGGTTCAGATCTAAATCTCTTCCACTTTTAAATATATTTTTTATCATGAACTCTGCCCACATTTATTACTGCCACACTTCACCATTTAGCTATTTTACTTCTTTATGCTATTTCTTTCTATTTCATTGAAGATAGAAGCAGCACTAATCAGTCAAGTCTTTGAATGTCTTACAGAAATATGCAGCACATTGTTTTTTGTCCTCAACGACCTTGCAAACTGATTAGAAAAATCACTGACACATAAAATAGAGTAAGTCAAAAAATTCATTTTTATTCAAGATAATTTGTTAGTTTATCTTCTAGCCCAAACAGTCCAGGTTCCAGGGTACTGAATGACTTATATGCTTACTGAATCATAGTTAGTTGAGAGATCTTGGTGAATGAGAAAGATAGCACAGGCCTTGAAACATGTAAATTAACCTAAAATTTGTCTCCTTATGGCTTCTACCTATTCCTGGTTCTAGCCTCCAAAACTAATAGGACATATTTCATCCAACATAGATTGGTGCACTTGAAGGTGTCTTTTACCAATCACAGATTTCTATTCTAGGCAAAATCAACCCAGTTTGTTAACTGATCCTCATATGTTGTTATTTCAAGGCTCTTCAGCCTCATGGTTATTTTCTCTGGATGTCTTCCTTTGATAGCTTAAAAATATCCTTCCTAAAATATAGAGCTCAGAATTTACACAGTAATCCAGAATAAATGTTACCTGTTCAGCAGAAAAAGGAAGAAGAAAAGGAGTTATCTTTAAAGCATTAAGTACTTTAAGATGCAAGGTATCTACAGTTATAATCCCCATTTTTTAGATTTAGAAAATTAAGCTCACTTTTTCAGAATCTCCCAACCCAGTGAGTGCCTGAACTAGATTCCCACTCCATAAACCTGTGTAGCACTCCGGTCTCCAAATGCAACAGAATTGTAACTTTTTTCAATCCAACATAATGTGCTTCTCTTAATTCACTAACTTTCACATTAATCTTTTGGATTGCCCATCATACCCTTGACTTTGGACTTTTGGAACTTTATGTGTTCATTTTGTATTGGGATCAGTTAATGAAGATAAAAAGCAAAATAGCATTTCCCCAATTCTTCTTTTCTTGACTAAACTAATCTGTATCATTTGATACTATGAACACTATCTTCTAGATACCTTGGCACTTATGGACATTTGTGATTCTCTTTTCCCTACATGTCTGATCATTCTTTTTTTTTTCCCCTTACTGTATTATTTTTGTCATATCTGTCCTTAATTGTGAGTATACTGTGAAGTTTCAGAGTTTGTTTTTCCACTGAAGTCCATTACCTCTCTTCCACATTTTTCTATTTCTCTTTGAAGTTTCCATTATCTTTCCAGTCACTCTCATTTGAATCCTTGATGTCTCCTTCTGCTACTTATTCTCACCTTATCTTTTTTATCTTCTCAACACTTAGCATCTGTTCTCTAAAGGCACCTGGTTGACACAGTAGAGAGAGAGTTGAACTTGCAGTAAGGGAAACATGAGTTCAAATTCAGCCTCAGGACATTTAGTATCTATATGACCTAAGTCACTATTCCTCTTTCTGTTTTCTTAACTGTAAATGGAGTTCATTATAGGACTCACTTCCTAGAGTAGTTGTGAGAAAGAAAAATTATGTTTATAAAAAGCATTTAGCACACCTGGCATAAAGTATTATATAAATACTTATTCTTTTCTCCTCCTCTTTCCCTATAGTCATATAATCACTATCCTACTAAGGTTGACTCTTATCACCTCTCATCTAGATATTGCAGTAATCTCTTAATTGATCTCTGTAGCTCCTTTTTCTGCCTCATTACTCCATTTTTTTTTTACAAAGGAGCTGAAAGGATATTCCTAAAATCAAGTCTGATCATCTCACCCTTCTTTAGTAGCTAAAATTCTTCACAGCTTAGCTGTAACCTAATATTCTTTTGCTCTATGTACTCTTTGGTCCAGTCGCACTACTATGTTGCACATTTATGCCATTTATCTCATTTTTACGCCATTTATATTGTCTTCCTATGCCTTCCTACCTCATTTTTAGAATTACCAGTTTCCTTGAAAGTCACATTCTTTGTGACCTTTCTGCTCTGTTCCCTGCTAGTGTCTTCTTCCCCAAATTTTATTTCTATATATTTTGTATGTGTTTTGCAAATCCCTATCAGTTTTCTCTTCCATTAGAAAGTAAACTCCTTGTAGAAACAATATTTTACTTTGGTGTTTGTGTCTTTAGAGCCTCATCCAGGCTTTAGTATTTAGTATTAAAATGCCTATTGACCAATATGATCTTGAGGAGTTGTTAGTGGAATGCTTAAGAGCAGCTTGTTACTATGAGTGTAGAGTGGAGGAAAGCATGCTGATCTTCGAATTAGAAAAACCTGCTTTTGAACGATGCTGTAGACACAAGATGTTGCAGTGGTTAGAACACCAGTCCTGGAGTCAGAAGGACCTGAACTCAAATATAGCCTCAGACACTTACTAGCTGTGTGACCTTGAGCAAGTCGTTTAACTCTGATTGCATCAAATTCAGGGCTATCTCCAGTTGCCCTGATTCATATCTGGTCCTGGACCCAGATGGCTCCAGAGGAGTCCCTCACTCAAATCCACTTCATTTGCTTGTCATGTCATCACTTCCCTGGTGTCATGGTCTTCTTCATGAATGAAGAACAAGCATCAGACACTACCGTGAGTTACTTAAGCTAATTCTCAGATATTAATAGCATCCTCTCACAGGATGGTTTGATGTTCAAATGATAAAATACATGTAAAGTGCTTTGAAAACATTAAAATGGTATACATTTAACAGCTATTGTCACATTACTTATACATTATAACAAAAATACATTGTTTTATTGTTAATTTTATAAAATGACTTGGTTAAAACTATAGAAAACATTCTTAATCAAAATTTCAAAATCCACAAATCTTGGAGGCTTAGCTTATTTATGGTTACAAAATTTGGATTTAAAGATTTTATTAGGCCAGACAGTGAGCTTAAGTTAATGGGTTAAGATCTAAAAAGGAGAAATCTTTGTACCTGGTTAAAAAACACAGACAAATTATAAAGGTAAATATATTGCTAGAAAACAGTTCTTTGAAGAAAGACTTAGAGATATTAGTGGACTTTGTTTGTTGTTAAGATCTAAAAAGGAGAAATCTTTGTACCTGGTTAAAAACACAGACAAATTATAAAGGTAAATATATTGCTAGAAAACAGTTCTTTGAAGAAAGACTTAGAGATATTAGTGGACTTTAAGTTTGTTGTGAATCCTCAGTATGGTATGGTATAACAAAAAAATTTAAATTTTATTAGATTGTATTACTGAAAGAATAGTTTGTAGAATAAGGTGCATATATTGTGAAGTAAAGATGATATGAAAATGTAGCATATCTAAAGAAATTTAAGTTATCTTTGGAAGGTTTATTAAATTACTTGTTTTTGGAAAACATCTTCTGTGAGCAGTACTACTGTTAACTATTTGTCATTTAGTACAGAAATACTTTGTAAGGAAAAATTCATAATCTCCAAGTCAGGGACCTTGCCAAAAGATAATAACCAAAACTTTGCATGGGAGGAAATATTCATTTGCATAATTTTTTAGAGTTTGAATCTTGTCGGTGGTTTTTGTTTTAGTAGAGCTTGTAAAATAAAGTTTTCCAGGGTTTGGATCTAGAATTATGTGAATTTTTTTTTTTGCATTACATTTCACATTTTTAATCTACTTTTTCCCAATATACGTTTTAATCTTCCAATGGTTTGTTTCACTTAAGTTTATGTATATTGAAACCATACAGTTTAATCCTTCTTTTGTTACATTGAAAGTTCCTTCAGTAATCAACCAAAATTCATCTTATTAAGTTCTTATTGTATATGGGAAGAACAGGAAGAAGGTCAGTTTAGCAGGACCATAGAACGGATGAAAGAATGTCATTTTAAAAACCTGGAAAGGTGTAGGGTAGTGCCAGGTTGGTAAAGGATTCAAATACCAAATGGAGGATTTTATATTTGATATCAGAAAAAAAAAGATTAAGGTACTGAAGTGTGAATAGAGGAATAACATCATAACTAAGAAGGAATAAGGAGTATTTTAAGAATATCACTGTTGGTGTGGCAAGGTGCTACAGTGGATAGAGCACCAGCCCTGGAGTCAGGAGTACCTGAGTTCAAATCCGGCCTCAGACACTTAATAATTACCTAGCTGTGTGGCCTTGCAAGCTACTTAACCCCATTTGCCTTGCAAAAGAAACTTTAAAAAAAAGCATATCACTGAACTATGGGCTAGTTGGATTGTAGTGGGGAGGGTCTTGTTGTATAGAATCTAATCAGGTGACTATTACAATACTGCGACTACAAAGAAGGGGACAGATGAAACAGATTTAATAGTGGTAGAATGATACAATTTACCAATTGTTTATTCATTATACTCTAGTGTGGGAGAAAGTAATAATTTTAAAGTTGTAAACCTGGGTGACTGGGAGGATGCTGATACCTTCTGTAGGAATAGGAAAGTTTGGAAACAAAGATAATGATGTGTTGCAGACTTAAATCCATCCTTGATTATTCCATCTATGTGATCCCCTTCCATTGCCAAAAACAAAAGCCAGAGCAGAGGGCAAGTGTAGTAGTAATTTAGACCTAATGGCTTAGAATATTGTTTAGACTAAGTAGATGTGTGGTTGTGTGGCTGAACTGGTTTCTTTTTCCTTGAGCAAATCTTTGTTAAAAGGAATTACTCACTGTGTAGGGAGCCAGAGAGTTTCATATTTGGGAGGTAAAGCAAAAGCAAGAGTAGAGCCTATCACCATTAATGGTGATATATTTTAGAGTTCTTTTCATATAAGATTTGATGATATCTTTGAAAAAAAATTATTGGGGGCAGCTAGGTGGCGCAATGGATAGAGCACTGGTCCTGAGTTCAAATGTGGTCTCAGACACATAATAATTACCTAGCTGTGTGACCTTGGGCAAGTTAATTAACCCCACTGCCTTGCAAAAACTAAATTAAAAAAAGAAAAATAATTATTGGTGAAAATTAAGGGAAGGTTGATTATGTGAGAAGTATCTGGCATATAGAAATATGTCTCCTTTGTTGCATTCTTATTACCCATTAGGCAATAATATGTGATAGCTAAGTGAGGAAAATGGTTAGAATGCCAGACCTAGAGTCAAGAAGAAGAGAGTTCAAATGTGACTTCAGACATTTATTATCTGTATGCTAGGAATGAGTCATTGTTTCTTCAGCTTCCTCATCTGTAAAAGGGAATATTTGTACCTATTTCCCAGAGTTATTGGGAGGATCAAATCTATAATATTTATAAACCACTTGGCATAGTACCGGGCACATAGTAGGTGTTACATTAATATTTACTACTACTACTAATAATAATAATATAAATGAAACCAGAATTATATACTAGGAGGTAGTAGCTGACATCTATTTGACCCAAATGCCTGTTTTCTTGTCTTGGAGTTATGCTTATATGCCTCATTTAGGAGTGGATGGAGATCTTGAATTCTCAAAGATGATCACCAGGATGACTGGTAAAAAAAAAATCTTTTAGGTATACCATTTCTCAACAACTGTATTTAAAACTAAGCTTAGAGGGATTATGATCTTGGTTGAGGGAGATTTCTGACTGACATAATCACAGGACCTTGGATTATTCAGTAAGGATAATTTTATGCACAAATTAAGAGTAATATTAACAAAATAATAATCAACAATAAGCACATGTTAAATATCAGACTGACTGTTTATTAGACACTAGGGATATAATGAAAAAAAAAGAATTAACCATGGTCTTGGACCTATTTAGGGAATGGGCATAATTTTTCATAAAATTACATAACAGACCACATCACATTTTCCTTATTACAGAACAGAATAGTAAAATATTCTTGTTTTTTTTTTGTTTCATATTAATAAAATACTTGACTTGGTAGAATTTCCTGAAGGGAGGGAAGAGACTAAGTAGTGTCTATGTAGTACTAAATATTTGCTGGGCATTTTTTTGCAAATATCTCATTTGATCCTCACAATAGGTAAGTGCTGTTATTTTTACATTTGAGGAAACTGAGGCAAACAGGTTAAATAATTTGCCCAGGGTCTCCCAGCTAGTAAGTATTTGAGATAGTATTTGAACTCATCTTCTTGATTGCAGGTTCAGTGTACAGTAATTCATTGTGCACAATAAAGATAAACTAATTTAGCTTTCTGATTAAATCTTAAGCGCATTTTTTGAATAGTTTCTCTGTACCAATCACTCAAAAAGCATTTATTAAACATTTAAACTGTGCTAGGCAGTGGAAATAAACAACAAACCCAAAAAAGCCTTTCCATCATGGAGTTCACATTGTTTATACATGAGATGTATATATAAAAAACTAGGTATGTGTAAGCTATGCATAAAGCAGGTAAGAGGTAATCTCAGAGGAGGAAAGTACTAGCAATTGTGAAACTTGAAGGAAACCAAGGAAACTCGAGAATGAGGAAAGAAAAACAAGGAATGAGGAAGGAGAGTTTTGGGGGGATTGGAGGGGAGAGGAAGGCAGCTTAAAAAAGGCATGAAATTGGGGAATGGAGTATCATCTGTGAGGAATAGTATGTATGCAAGAAGGTCAGTGTAGCTGCATCTTAGGTTACATGGAGGAGAGTAAAGACCTAGAAAACTGGAACAATAGGAAGAGGTCAAGATATAAAAAACTTAAAATACCAATTAGAAGTTATCCTCTTTGATTCTGGAGAGAATAGAGAGGCACTGAAGTTTTTCAAGTAGGGGGTAAGTGACAAAGTCAGAGCTGTACTTAAAGGAATTTACTTTAGCGGCTGAGTGGATATTCAGTTGAAGTGGGCAGAGACTGGAGGCAAGAAGCTAATTAGAAGACTATTGCAGTCTTTGTATAGAGTAAGTGGTGGCAATTTGAATGGAGAAAGAGGGTCCATATGAGAAATATCGAGGAAGATGAAGAAAGATTTGGTCACATTCAGATATTTGGAGTAACTTTAAGTGAGTTAAATCACATAAACAAATTGCTTGTTACACATCTTATTAGGGGTTTTCTTCTTAAGATCTTTGGAAGTTCCTGTCATTTCCCCCATATTTTCCCTTTTGCTCACTTTCTGACTCCTTCCTTTGTGGTGGTGGTTTTCCTGGAGGCAGAATCTCAAAGCTTCTCAATCGTATCTCAGTCTTGGCAGTTTGTAGTTTCACCAACCTAAATCTCTTTCTCAGGTGACTTGGGGGATTGGGGACTGGCAGCTTGACTGCTGCCAGATGGATGCCAGGCTCTTTATTTCAGTCTTAATGGAGATTGAATGCCATAGATGAAGAATAGAAAGTATTAGGACAAAAGTTGTCATTTGGAAAGACAGATTGGAGTTATATTGTGAAGAGTTTTAAATGCTAAGTAGAGGAGTTTGTGTATTATCCAAGAGGCAATAGGGAGACACTAAAGTTTTTTTGGACAGGCGAGTCATATTGCAATATTTTTACTTTAGGAATATCATTTTGGCCACTTTAGGATGAATTGGAGATTAGGGACTGGAAGAAGTGTTAGGGGGCTGTTGCTATTTTCAGGCAAGAAGTGATAAAAGCCTGAACTTGAGCACTGGCCATCTGAGTAGACATAAGGGGATAGATGGGAGAGATGCTGTGAAGGTAAAAGTGGCTAAAATTATCAACTGATAAAATAGGGAGGGGAGGGAGAGTTAGGAAGAGAAAAGTATTTGGGATTACTCTTGAATCTAAGTGACTTGAAAGGTGACTGTCCTCAACAGAACTAAGGAATTGAGGAAAGGGTTGTGGATTTGGCAGAGAAAAAATAAGTTCCATTTTAAATATTATTGTAATGCCAGGGGACATCCTGATGGATATATTCAGTAGAACGATGGTGGGATATTGGAGTACAGGAGAGAAATGAGAGTTGGTTTTGGGGATTTGGGGATCTTCGGCATAGAAATGAGAGAGAAACGGGACAGAGATGATGTGAGCATAGTAGAATTACTCATGGTGACTGTCTACTGTCAGTGCTGGACCTAGGGTCTCAGAAAGGCTTTCATTCAAATTCTTTATCACATATCGCTTACTAGCAGTGTGACCTTGGACAAGTCACTTGCCCTTTTCTTTTCCTCAATTCTAAAATGGGGATAATAGTAGAACCTATTTCATAATTATAGGAATCAGTTATTCTCTTCTTTTTTGATGTCTTTGTGACCTGTATTAATTGAAAAAGTACTGATAGAGTTGTAAATCATTTAAGTTTTGAAAAGAAATCAAATAAACTTTGAGAATAAGTGCTCTCTCGATAGATAGATAATTTTACTTATTTGAATCCATTTTATTTCTTCTTCCATCTTTTCTGGCAGTAAGAGGAGCTCTTAGGATATTTGGGGGAGGATGAGGTTTATGTATATTAATTGTATACATGCAATTTATAGAACACAGCTTTCCAGTTAAAGTAAAAGTTATTCTTTAGCTACCAGAATTGACTGCTGTATGGCTGTATGACTCTTAGGCAAGGCTACTTAAATTATTGTTCCCAAACTTATTTGGGAAAGTTTTTAGATTTAATTTAAGAGTACTTTACTAAAGCAATTAAGCTAGGTCTCCTGTAGGCACAAAGACTAATACAAAGTTTCATATTCTATTTAATAAATTACTGTATAAAAATAGTAAAATTAGGAAATTTGATTAGATTCAGTTAAAATTCTGTAACTAGTACTGTTTTTTTTTATTTTTAGCAACTTTTTAATTTATTTTTTATTCTTATTTTGTACAAATGTTTTTTTACATTAATAAAATATTCTTCTTTACAAGTAAACAAAATACCCGTCCTCCTCCACCATGAATATAGATAGACTTGTTTGGGAGAAAAAAAGTAAAGGTGAGAGGAAAAAAATTAAAATAAAAAAATAATAATAGTAATAATTGTAGGTATGTCCAGGTGGCGCAATGGACGAAGCAACAGCCCTGGAGCCACGAGCACCCAAGTCCACATCCAGCCTTGTAAACCCAACAATCACCCAGCTGTGTGACATGCAAGCCACCCGATCCCCACTGCCCTGCAAAAACCAAAAAAAAAAAAAGAAAGAAAGAAAAGACCCAAAATAAAATAAAATAGTAATAATAGTAGGGGTGGCTGGGTGACAGACAGAGCATTGGCCCTTGAGCCAGGAGCACCTGGGTCCAAATCCGGCCCCAGACACCCAAAGATCACCCTGTTATGTGGCCCCAGGCAGGCCATCCAGCCCTACTTGCCCTGCACCCTCCCCCAAATAATCATAACAAAGAATGTGCTTGAGTCTTTGTTCCAACACCAACAACTCTGTCGTGAGTGGATCACATTCTTTATGATAAGTCCATCACAAAAGTTACTTCCATATTTTTCCAATGTTGCCATTGCTGATCACAACTCCCTCCTTTCTTATTTCTCCACTACCATGTACTCTATTTTCTCTCTCCTTTCACTATGACTCTGCTGTAGGGTAGCTGAGTGGCGCAGCAGACAGATCCCTCGTCCTGGGGCCAAGAAGCCCTGAGCCCCCATACCACCCCTTAGGCCCAGAATCCACCAGGCCCTATGGTCCTGGGCAGGCCTTCCATTCCCAGCCCCTTGCAAGAAGTAAGAAAGAAAATGTGTCATATCTGGCCACTCTCCCCCCATGGTCCATCCTCTCCTCCTTTATTCACATCCCCACCCCTTCCCCCTGCTCCCCCCTCCTTCTTACTCCAGTTGTCTATACCCCATTGAGTATATTTGCTGTTTCCTCTCCTAGCCATCTCTGATGAGAGCAAAGGTTCCCTCATTCCTCCTTGCCTCCCCCCTTCCATATCATTGCAATAGCTCATTGTAATAAAAAAAAATCTTATGTGAAATATCTTGGACTATTCCCCCTCTCCTTTTTCTTTCTCCCATTCCATTTCCCTTTTTTCTACTGACTCCATTTTTACACCATATTTTATCTTCGAATTCAGCTTTCTCCTGTGCTTCAACTATAAAAGCTCCCTCTACCTGCTCTATTAACTGAGAAGGTTCATATGGGTATTATCAGTGTCATTTTTCTATGCAGGAATACATGCAGTTCATCCTCATTAAGTCCCTCATATCTCCCCCCCCCCCCCCCCCAATCTCCATGCTTCACTTGAGTCCTGTATCTGAAGATCAAACCTTCTGTTCAGCTCTGGCCATTCCAAAAGGAACCTTTGAAATTCCCCTGGTTCATTGAAAGTCCATCTTTTTCCCTGGAAGAGGACATTCAGCCTTGCTGGGTAGTTCATTCTTGGCTGCATTCTAAGCTCTTTTGCCTTCCGGTATATTGTATTCCCTACGAGCTTCCAATGTAGCTGCTGCTAAGTCCTGTGTGGTCCTGACTGCAGCTCCACGATATTTGAACTGTGTCCTTCTGGCTGCTTGTAATATTTTCTCTTTGACTTGGGAGTTCTGGAACTTGGCTATAATATTCCTAGGGGTTGGTTTTTTGGGATCTCTTTCTCTGGGTGATCGGTGGATTCTCTCCATTTCTATTTTGCCCTCTGCTTCTAGAATATCAGGGCAATTTTCCTGTAGTAATTCTTTGAAAATGATGTCAAGGCTCTTTTCCTGATCATGACTTTCAGGTATTCCAATAATTTTAAAATTATCTTTCCTAAGTCTGTTTTCCATATCAGTTGTTGGAGTCTTTAGATGCAGGAGCTTGTGCTTCCTCATCATCAGACTGAGTATTTTGGTCCTTCTTGGGCTCATTTGCAAAATATTTCTCAATAGTCTTCTTTTTCTCTGCTTGTTCATTTTCCCAGCCTGGGCCTGGTTTGGGGGTGCTTCTTGAGCTTTTGGGACACTCCCACAAGGGTCTCAGTGTGTGAGGTTCTGTCCTCCCTCCTGGTCTGTGAATGACCATAAGCGCCCCCCTCTGCCAAGGGGCTGATGTGGGGGGGGGGGGGCTGCTGTTCTGTGGGGTGGCCTAGACTGTGGTCAGGATCTGAATGTGGTCAGAGCCCCAGAGTCCTGTTTCAGGGACAGAGGACAGAGCTCAGCAGTCTCTCTCTCTTCACTCCCCTCCCTCAGCTAATGGGCTCATGCCCTGGGGGCCCCTGCTTACCAGCTCTGCCTCACTGGGTCCCTTTGTGGATTCTGTCTCTAGAAAGTTTAGTTAGAGTCCTTAGCTGATGAATTTTATCAGAGAGCTCCTAAGACTCATCCCTTCTTGTCGCCATCTTGGCTCCGCCCCAGTACTATTTATTTTTAAAATATTTTTTCCATTTACATGAAAAATTTTCAACATTCATTTTTTTTTTTAAGATTTTGCAGTCTTGGGGCGGCTAGGTGGCGTAGTGGATAGAGCACCGGCCCTGGAGTCAGGAGTACCTGATTTCAAATCCAGTCTCAGACACTTAATAATTACCTAGCTGTGTGGCCTTGGGCAAGCCACTTAACCCTGTTTGCCTTCCAAAACCCTAAAACAAAAAAAAAAAAAAGATTTTGCAGTCTACCTTTTTCTACCTTCCTTTTTTCTCCCCTCTCTCCACAACAGCAAGTAATCTGATATTGGTTATGCTGATATAATCATATTTAACCTATTTCCATATTGGACTAGTACTATTTAAAGAATTTCTGTGAACTAAACTAACTCCTGAAATTCATTTTGCCTTGATTTTAATGTAGAAGTAACAATAGTAATTTTGTTAATGGTTTTCAGGATACTCAATTGCATATTCTACTAGGTTGTGAGTTTACAAATTTTCATTTGGGAAAAACTAGAAGTTTAGTAATTTCTTTTTCAGTAGATTTGTTTAATTTATTTGATCCTGAATACTTGTACGTAACAGTCTTAGAATTCTTTTCCATGTGTTTAATATTCATACTTAGAAACAGATCATCATTCTATGATCAACCTAGAGATGACCCATGATCAATCTAGGGATGATCCTTCAAAAGTTAAATTACGTAATCTTTGAATGGTGAACAGTATGCTGGTGGACTGGTCCTTAAAGATTTTTCAACTTGATAGGAGTACTTGGGATATCTTGTATCCTGCTGACATATTTTGATAGCTTCACCTGATCAGTCACCTTCATATCTCACAGAAATATTGTAAAATAAATGTAAAAGTTATACAGCATAACTTTAAATGGCCTGAAAATATTTTGAAGTCTTTAGAATTTCCAGAAAAATTATCCTCTTGCTCTTAATTAAACCCTTTTCTTTACCAAAAGCATTCAAGATACAAATTTTCGACATATTTTTAAATTTAAATTTATCTTTTTTTCTCATCTATTTAATACTTGTAAATGTTACAGAAATTACAGTCAACTAGCTTTTATTTTAAGGCCTGTCAGTGCTGAGCATTGAATGTCTCATGATGTTGATGTTTTATAAATTCCTAGAGTATAGTGTTTTAGTTGCATAATGGGCTGATAGGTCATGTGGATTATCCCTCTAATCCTTCTAACCCTCAGAACCCTTAATGTTTCTAAGAGGAAATGGATTCTGAACTCCAAACAGCCAACTTTTGGATCATAGCTTGTTCATGAGTTGAACACTGTATTTTTAGCCTCCGCACACATAAAGCAAGTATTGACTTAAACAGCGTCAGTAAGGATATTAATTCAGGGGTGTGCTGGGGCCACCTCTGCTCAGTTGTTAAAATTTTCTATGTGAACAATTGTTCACATTTGGAAATCTGCTACAAATAAAAGTTTAGTTTATTTTATTGATTGCTTAGTCTTAATAAAATGATAAAGAAAATGTCAATAATGCAAATTAAATTTAAAGTGTCTTATGTACATTTTCCCCTGGAATGATGGTTATTTAATATTTATTAACACCCAACTAAATATTATGATTAAGTTTTGTTGCCATTTGAAAATAATAATGTTGCAACATGTGGGGCAATATTCTTCCAGGTATGCCTATATAAATATGACACCTTCCTCATATAAAATTCCCTGTTTCCATTCTCTCTATCTTTAATAGGACCCATGCAATTTTTTTTGAAGCATAACTTTGAAGTAAGTTACATTTCCTAGATTCCCTTTTGCTTCCTATTAGAATAATGAGCTTATTCCCTGCTAAATGCTTCAAATGTATAAAGGAAAAATATTTTTGACTACTTTTTCCTTCTGTTCAGATGAGGTAGAATGGAAAATAGAGAGGGAAAGTATGGGAGAGAGTTGGAAAGAATGAACAGTTGAACTAGGATTTGGATCTAGTTCCTTTGCTTAGAAAAACCTAGCTTTGAGTCTTGCCTTGAGGCAAAAGTTTCCTAGACTGTTGAATAAAAGATGAATAAGACAAATCTCACTTCAGTTCTTCAGTTCCAAAAAAGAATTTCATCTTATCTAATTATCCCACCAGGAGGACACTGGGGCCTAGATCACACAGCTCACTTGCCATTTATCCTTCTTCTATCCATACATCCTCCCTCCCATGTGTTTTTTCCTCCTTTAGGATTGTCTTTGTCATTGCTGCTAAAAAATGATTTACAATTTAGTGCCCTGTTAGTCTATAGACTGCCTAATCCTAAGTCCCTGCTTCTTCATTCTTAATCATATTAGACCTAGCCTTTCTGAGCTCCTGTTCAGGTATATTCTCTCCTACTGCCTTGTGGGATACTTACTCTCTCTTTAACAACTTGCCTTGCATACTGAACCTCTTCATGCTTTTTCTGTCTTTTTGTAATCACAAAAATCTGACTTTCCATCAAAGATACTATGTTTCTGACTTTCCAGTACTGGATATGCCTTTTCTTATGTTTACTAACACAATGGATGGACTATGGGCAAGAAGTTAGAAATGTTTAGTTGCTTCTTCCAGGCTCTTCCCCTATAATTTCATTCAACAACCTCTCCTTTTTGGTTTGCTGTATCCAACTGAATAATCATATCCAGACCTTTTTGACTATTATCTATATGCCCCAGGTCTTCGCCTCCTTTTGAAGAAGTTCAGTACTTAATGAGTCAGTAAATATTTATTAAGTACCTATGTGTCAGATACTACTAACCACAGATATAAAAAGAGACTCAAGATAATCCCTCCCCTCAAGAAACTCATAATCTAATGGAGAAGACAATAAGGAAACAAATAAGTACAAATAAGCTATTACAGAATAAATAGGAAATAATTAAATAAAGAAAAAGCAAAAGGCTTCCTGTAGAAGCTCCTGTAAACCTAGCTCACATTCTTCTTTACCTCAATCCCTGTCCTCATTTGATCATTTAAACTTAAATATTGATATCTACCCAAGTTTTCTTCATAATTAATGATCCTCAATTCTAGTCTTTCCAGATTCCCAGAATATATTATTCTTTGGCATCTAAGAACAATAGATTATAATTCCTAGGAATTCTCAATAATTCCTGAACTCATCAGTTATTCTTATTTTGCAACAAATTGACTGATTTTCCTTCATCTTTCTTAATCATCTTTACTCATTTATGAACATCTAAAAATGTGTTTAGTAATATTTACAAATAACAGTAGCTAACTGAATATTCAAACACTAGAATATGCCAACAAACATTGATTTGTATAGATATAATAGTTGGGTAGCTATAATCCACTTAACATTCAGGTCTGGCAAAATTACAGCATTACACAGAACCAAGTGTTGAAATTGACAATATAAGGACTTATTTTGCTTACAGAACTTTAAAAAAAAAATTTTGGAGCATCACTTATGGGATTGTTTAAAGTATGCTATATGTATACTTTATTTGCAAGGGCTGAAACAGCAGACAGTCAAAATTACAGCACACAAACACACAATTGTACGTGTGATCCATATGTAAACATGTATATGCACAAGCATAGCATTTATTAGCATAACTAACTCATTAGATTGTGACTGTTGCTCCTACATCTCCTGTCCCCAATTTCCAGAAATATTGACATTATCCTGTAGCACCAAGTGTTAGTGTTTCCTATACTTGCTTTCTGATTGGTGTTAGTGGATTTGAATCAGTACCATCCCCAGTGTTTGTTGGCCTTTAATTTTCATAGGAGAATTAACTATACTTTCCCTTGATTTTTTGATTGATTAGAGGGAGTGGGGAAAGAATGTCAGAAAAAAATAAATTTCCCCAAGTAAGTTTTGGAAGGAATTTCCTCATGGAAAGATTACTTAATTCCTTTGGGGTCTGTATCTTCACTCTTCCTTAGGCATTCATAGGAATGCCCTTGGATTTTCATCATCACCCACAATATTACAGCTCCTGAAATCATAATTACTTTATCTGACCATAATTCTTGTTCTTTGAAGGCTTCCTTTGCCTCACTCTTACTCTTCTTATTGCAATCTTCCATTACTTTGCCATTTCTTGCTTTCTTCAGGATAGTACTCCTTCTCTGGCCTTAATTTCCTCCCTTCAAAACTTCTCCCATTAGGTAACCATTTCAGTTGTATTCTGTGATCTTTGAATTTCATGCCTCAATATTTTTTTTTTCTGTCATATGAAATTCCAATCTTGGGTCACCTCTGCCATTTCTATTCTCATGGAGTCTGCGCAGTGCCATTTGGAGGCAATTGTACAGTTATGAGTTATTTACATATTAGTGTTATTTAATCTCACCTGGATCTGTACTGCTACATTCTGGTCTTTATAGATTTCCCTAATCAATTTTCTTCTTGCAAAATGGTTTTTAAAATGTGGTTCAGGGTTTATCTTGAAGGGTGTGTGAGGTCAAACTATTTCTCATATGATGAATATTGCTAGCCATATTCCACATAAACAAAAGCTATTTTTGAGTCACTCTGAAAGATTTTTAAGAATATAAAGGAGACCTGAGACCAAAAGAAATTGATAATCATTACTCTAGCGCATACTCCATAAAACATGTTTCTGATCTTCTCTTTTTAAGGTAACATGTACTATCACTTGCCCCTTTTCTCAGCAGAGGACCTCATCTAATATTTCACTTTAAGAAAATATTAAGGCTATCCATTATGAGTACCCTTTCCTCAGCATCATTCTCCATGCTTCCCTCTCTACCTCCATTTAGGGAGAATGAGATGATTTTTGTCAATGCCCACCCTTCTAAATGTTTTTATGTTTGAAACTTCATTCTTTTGAGAAATTGTCTTTTCAGTCTTCTACTCTCTTGGGTTTTAAAACTCTTATCCCCTGACTTTTCCTTCCCTTTTGCTTTCAAACATGTTTAGATTCCTTCTATCAATATTTTGTCATGTGATCTGCAAGCTATTGTTCTGATTCTGTCCCTTTCCAGGCTTTCTATTAACATTAGGTTTTGTTATTAGCATCTAGCTTTCTTCTTTCCATTCGGCTAAAATGACTTTCTTTTTCCTAAATCTATTGACCTTTTCTGAGTTTTTGTCTCTGGCTCCTCTTGTATTGTTTGATACTGTTGATTATTCCTTCCTGCACCATGTCCAGGGTTTTCCTGTTGCTACTTTTTCAAGATTTTTTTGCTTCTCAAAGCAGTCCTTCTAAAATCTCCTTTGTAGAATCATCAATTTCCCACTATCCATGAATAAATATTCTAAGAATCTATCTAGGACCCTTTCCATTTAACCCTCTCTCCTTTCTTTTCATATTAATAAGTTGTGTCTGTTGTGTCCAACTCTTCCAACTCTTGGCAAACCTAATGAAATGGTTTGACTTTTCTTTCTCCATCTCATTTTACAGATGAGGAAACTGAGGCAAATAGATTTAAGTGCCCAGGGTCACACTGATAGTTTCTGAGGCTGTATTTTTGAACCCTGTTCTTCCTGACTCCAGGCCTGGACACTGCACAAAGCAGTTTTGTTATCATATTGTAATTAATATAAACACTTTATGTCCAGTTTGTGTTCATAATTAGATATTTATGCCTTTGTTTTCTCTAATTATAAAGTATCTGGTTCCATGGAGTATATTATTGTGACTATCAACACTTGGCCCCCATCTACCATTGCACTTTAATTATCTAATATGGGGAATAGTACTCAAGAACTTCATGTGCCAGCTCTGCTTCTGTAACAGTTTTGGATTTAGATTTTAGATTATTCACAACCCTGAATGTAATATTTGACTAATGGAGAGATTTAAACTATATTCTCATAGAGCACTCTGTCAGGAAAAACAAATGTAACATCTTAATATTTTTCAATGGAAATAGTCATTTCTTGTTAATTGCCTTTTTACCTTGAGAGAATATTAATTTTAGTAAAAATGCACTGGTTTCTAAAGCAAGTTATTTTAAACCGTTTTATATTACACACTTTTAGACCTTATCATGAATCTTGGAAGTGACCGTCTCCTTGAGTATGTTAATGTATCAAGCTAGACACATGTTAAAATTTCAGCTTTTAGATGACCTGACAATGTGGTAAGATTTTCCTTTTTTAATCAATATTTGCCATAACTTCATAATATCAGTAGAGATTGCTGTTCTCTACAATATATTGTAAGCTACTTTTCAAATAGAAATAGAATAGGAATATATACCATCAATTCTTTCTGGGTAGGAAGTATAACTTAGTTTCAGTGCACCCAACAATTATAAGGTACCCTGAATATATAAAAGTAATTTCCATTTTCTTGATGTCATGAAGTCATGTAACTAGACTGTTTCATTTCTCATTTGACCAAAAATATTATATTGCCTAATACTAATAGAATTATTTTTGAATGGTCTGATGTTGTTAATAGTATTGTAACTTTAATATGTTTTATTGTAGCAGAAAAAGAAAACTAAGACTTTCAATCCACCAACTCGTAGGAATTGGGAAAGTAATTACTTTGGGATGCCCCTACAGGATCTGGTTTCACCTGAGAAGCCTATACCACTGTTCGTTGAAAAATGTGTGGAATTTATTGAAGATACAGGTAGGTTAGAAATGTCACACTGAGAATAATTTGATTGTTTTATTTTTAACTACTGTTTCTCTCCTGTATTAAAATTAAGTGCCTTCATAATCCAAACATTTTTTTGTCCCAAAACTTTGCATTTTGAAAGTAGTACAATACTTTTCACTTAGAATTGAATCCCTACAAGTATTTAGAAAAATTAACTATAGATGATATTTGAAAGATAATTTGTTTTCATATTGCTTTTGGAGCTTATGTTTGTATCATAGAAAATTATTGAGTGAACTAATGAAGATATTTGAAGTATTTTATCCTGGAATTAAAAATAGTTTCCAAAGTCTTAGATTATACTGCTGTTTGCTTAATCAAGAGGTATTTTGGCTTTTGAATGGAAAACTAGAAGTATTCAAAGAAACAAGTAATGGATTTTTCACTGTCTGATGACTTTTAGTTCTTGATATAAGTTCATTTTCCTTAAATTTTTTTAATAGTTCTTTTTAAGAGAACTATGAGAAACTCTTAACCAGTTTGTAGTAATTTATAGATTTACATGTCCTAGAGTGCTGTGATTTTAGTTGTATTGTTAGGGGAGTATATAAACCTCTTAAATATCTTCCCAAAAGGCTTGTACCTTTCTAGTTATTTTGCTGAGGAGGGGGAATGTAATGTCAGGATCTGTAATTTCATTGGTGTGGGGAAACTGATGAGGAACTCTACTTATTTAGATCTGGAACTACTCTGCAACTTACAGCTCTAGACTATTCTATTGGGAAAATTGACTTAGTCATTTCTAGTATCTGTCAGAGGCAGTACTTAAAATCAAGTATTTGGAATTTGAGACTAGCTTTCTATCCAAAATGCTGTTTCTTTCTCAAAAGTGAATGTAAAGCTTGTAATGCTAGTCAGCTATGAGTGTTTTATTTGTTTATTTTATTTTTTTGGGGGGGGTGTCTTGGAGTAATTAGGTTTTAAAAATTAATTGGTGTCAAAATTGGTTCTAATAAATTATTATGTCAATAATCAGCACTATCCCAATTCTCCCAAACAGAATTATGGAAAGAAATGTTTTATTTATTATAAAAAGGAAAAAGATAGTCATAGTTTTTTAAAAATTTACAGAACCATAGGAAATTCAGGAAGAAACAAAGATAGGACAGCTCTCAGCTTAATATGCTGAATTTATTATGTATACAAAGGGTAGATAAAAGAAATCCTTGGTTTCATGTGTGAGCCTCCTTTTCTACTCTTGCTTTATATATGAGCATTCTGTTTTTAAAAAATTAAATATTTTAAAAGGTTTTGATTTTTAAGGATTACTTATATTACAAGGTTTTAGTGAAGGTAGGACTTTCAGAGCATTTCTGTGGCCTAGTCTTTCTTTTGTATATGGAAAAACAACTGGAAATAACCATCACTACCAACACTGTACCCACCCAATGTATACCTCCAGTTATAACCAAATAAATGTTGTTGCCTTGTATGTTTAGCCTTACTAAGGAATAAACTTGCCCTTTTAATATGATGTCCTCACTTTACTATTTCTTCTTTTCTTTATTAAAGGAATAAATTAATGATTGAATGGTTTGTTTTTTTAAATTACACTTGCCTACTTTTGTTATTAAATGTTGTTGAAATGAGAACTCTAAATATTACTCAGATGAGAAATAGTCATTAATTAACATTTTGATAGGTTTTTCTTATGGCTAAATTGAAAAGGTCTTTTATTATTCAGACATGAAGTTTGGAATACTTTCTTGAATAGTTTGGTTACAAAGACCAAATAAAATTCAATTCTTTATTAGATTTATACAACCTGATTATATAACTTGCCGGTGTCATTTGAGAGTCACTGGAATGATTTGTTTTTGATTCTTATTGCATGTATTGTAATAATGTTAATGTATGTATATACTAGTGGCTATTTCTATTATAGAATAAGTCACAGGTTCTTAAATTTTTTTGGTCTTAAGATTCCTTTACACAAAACACTTTAGTTTAGGTAGATTATATACAAAGATATTTATGGGGTTACAGTATCTTAGTAATGATATGAAAATGATTTTGACTTTATGAATTCCCCTTCCCCCAAAGGATCACAGGGACCCCCAGGGGTCCAGGAATCACATTTTGAAGGTTCTTGATAAAGATGAATAATATTCATTTTCTTCTTTTTAATGGGATTTCAAATTAATTGATCTTTCTGAATTTCAGTTATGAATGTAAAACTTTACAAACTATAGTCATGTTAACAAGTTTTCAAATCCAGCATGAATTGTCTTGCAAATAGATATTTACACCTTATAAATTATCTTTCTCTATTTTCTTATTACTCATTCATTTCTAAACCCTTGTAATCTGCCTTTGCTTCCAATTCCAGTTTTAGTATCCTCTTCAAGATTATCATCAATCTCTTAATTACTAAATCTGATGGTCATTCTCTGTACTTATCCTGTTAGATCTCATCAAAGCTTTTTTTTTTTTGCAAGGCAATGGGGTTAAGTGGCTTTCCCAAGGCCACACAGCTAGGTAATTATTAAGTGTCTGAGGCCAGATTTGAACTCAAGTACTCCTGACTCCAGGGCCTGTGCTCTGCAAGACCTAGCTGCCCCTCACCAAAGCTTTTGATACTTTTGACCACCCATTTCCATGTATTGTTTTCATTTCTTTACTTCCCTGGCGTTTGTTTTCCATTGTTATTTCTACTACTTATTTTCTTTTTCTTTTTCATTCTCCAATTTTTTTTTTGCATGGTAAATTATTTTACTGAATGATTGATTGAATATTTTATCTTCTGGGTTCTCTTTTTTTTTTCCCCTCTAGTCTTTAACTTAATGATCACATCAGCTTCTTTGAATACAGATGTCACTTCTATGTAGATGATTCTAGATATGTATCCCTCCAGACCTCTATTGAACATTACTTTCTGGACATCTCTTCTCAAATGTTCTACAGATTCGCCAAACCCAGCATATAGTGATTTAAGTTTTCCAAATTAATTTTCTCAGAAAAATACTGTGCACCATATCCTTTACTTCTACCAAAAGTACTACCATTCTCTCAGTTTTTATTAATTTGTGACCATTTCTTACTCTTCCATCATCATCTCCCCTCCCCCCATTCCTCTTTATCACCAAGTCTCTGGTCTTATTCATTCTACCTCCACATCTCTCATCCGTCCCCCTCTACACACATACCTCTTAATTCTCCTGGTTTCCCACTTCCTTTCTCTCTCTTCTCCATTCCAACTTTGTATGATAAGCAAAATAGCCCAAATAAGTAAGTGTTCTGAACTTTGATCATGGGTGAGATGTAATTAATTACAAGAAACATACCTGTGTAGGAGATAAAGAAAGAGCAGATATTTGTATATTATTATACTATATTGTGATATTATTGCTTGCTTGTTATATTTTTTAACTTTGTAAAAAGTTTTCACTATACAAGGAATCTAAACCATTGATGTTAATATAAGGAACCTCATAGTTCCTATGCAGATGCAGATGAGTACTGTTTGTTATACTCTGTGAGGGTATACACTGGATTAAGGCCAATTTTCTGGAAGCCCAAAAATATATATGTTTAGAAATAAAGCAAACAACTCAGTAGCAGAGCCTCAAGTATAAAGGACTGAACCATTGTGACCAGGAAAGGATATTTTTTGTTCTCTAATGGTACTCAGTTACTGAGGCCCAGGGAGATGAGTCCTGCTACATTCAAATGACTGGACAGTCACATTTCACCTTTGCTTGAACCAGTCAGCTTTGGAATGTGGTCCTTGCAAGTATTTCTTTATAAATATGAAATCAAGGATACAAAAGTGTGTGCTTTTTGTCATTTTGCTTCTGAAGAGAGCAGTGGTGCAAAGGTAGGATGTGAAAGGTCCTTTTCAGTAGTAATTCAGTCTTCCTTGGTGAAAGCTGAGCTTGTGCATATTGGTAGTATGATAGCCTCTCCCCACCACACAAAACAGGGTTCTTCACAACTGCTTAAATATGTTCCTTAAAGCATAATCTATAATCATTCTCCTTTTCAAAAACTCTTTAGAGGTTTTCCACTTCATCTGGAATAAAATTGAAACTCCTGAGTCTTTCACTTAAGACACTACACCATCTGATTCATGCCTGCCTTTTAGTTGTTCTTTGATATAATTCTTTGCACAATCTGTAATCCAGCCATGCTGGACTACATTCCAACCACTCCCATTTGGACCACACACTTGACATATGTCCTGCTTCTGCACATTCTCGCAAACCATCTTCCATTCCTTGAAGACACACCTTTATCAACTGCCTAGTCTCAGAATATTTCCCTTTATGCTCAGCTCAGGTCTTACCTCCTGCTGGAGGCTTTTTCTTTTCTTTTCCTGGTTTCCTTTCTCACATCCCTTGTTTGTGCTCTCTCCCTTCCTGTTTTTTATATCTGTAGTGGAATGTAAGATCCTTGAGGGCAAAATTTTGTGATGTTAATGGACAGAAACTAGTAAGAAATTTGATGTAGTTGAGTTTCGTTTTTTTTTTTTGTTTGTTTGTTTGTTTCAGGAGTGTATTATTCTTCACTGGTACAGGTTGAAATACTTTCTTAACCTGTTCAATTTTTCATATATCCAAAGTGTTAGAAACCTTTTTCATTCTTTTAATATCTAAATTATCAGTAGCAACTGGCTCTCCATTCGTTCTTTCTCACTGCACGACCAACTTTCAACCCTTACTGGTATTTATTAGAACAAGGTGTCCAGACTGACTTTCAAGAGGCAAGCTTTCTTCCTTCTAATATGTTTTTCTCTCTTCTAAAACAGTCAGCCTCAGGACAGCTTTCCACTGTTTATTTTTAGATTTTTGTTATTGTTGATGTTTCTTTGAGCATCATTTCTTTGTCTCTCTTTTAAATTAAAAGGGCATGTAACTTTTCTATATGACTTCAGCTCAACTGGTTATTATTTTCCTTGCAACCTGCTCTCACTAGATGAACGACATTATGATTCAACATTTAACAGTGTGACTTTTGAAAGAACCTGAATTATTTTGCTTCAAAACTCAAGTATGTTAAGGTTAAAATGATAATGTATGTGAAATTTTTTTCTCTCCTGGATTGAAACCTCTTTCCTCCTAGTCCTTTACCATCTCCTTCCTTAATATTGTTTCAGTCATCCCCATCTGACACTTTACAGAAGTCTGTTTCTTCTTATAAAAATCATGAATAATATCCCTAGTTTCTTCAAGGGGAGTAACAGGAAGAGATAAAAATAGTATTTGTCTCTTAATAGGATATAAGAAGCAGTAAAAATTTTGTTGATTACAAGAATTATTAAAAAGCCAGGGTAAAGAGTTTGGTGAGGGCTACCTTTTTTTAGGCATCTGTTTGTATCCATATTTAAAGCCAAAAAAGTTGGTGAGAAAATTAGTTTAGAAATCTTGATTAGTGGGGCAGCCAGGTGGTAGTGGATAAAGCACCGGCCTTGGAGTCAGGAGTACCTGCCGGTCTCAGACACTTAATAATTACCTAGCTGTGTGGCCTTGGGCAAGCCACTTATGCAAAAAAAAAAAAAATCTAAAAAAAAAAGAAATCTTGATTAATCTTTTATCTAGCAACCTAAAAAGTGTTTCAACATAGGGGGAAAACACCAACTAAAAATTAGAAGACAGGGATTTTTTAATAATATTTTTTAAATTAGGGTGGCTAGGTGGTGCAGTGGATAGAGCACCAGCCCTGGAGTCAGGAGAACCTGAGTTCAAATGCGGCCTCAGACACTTAATAATTACCTAGATGTGTGGCCTTGGGCAAGCCACTTAACCCCATTTGCCTTGCAAAAACCTAAACATGTACATATACATATATATATATATATATATATATATGTATATGTATATATGTATATATATACATAATTTAAATTTATTATTCCGACTATATGCAAAGAGAGTTTTCAATATTCATTTTTCATAATCCATCTCCTTGTCAGCAAGTAATCTGATAGAGGTTTATATCTGTTGTCAATCCTAAAAGTGTAAAAGCCTTAAAAATATAGGGTTAAAAGAAAATGGCAGAAAATACAGGATTAGACATCTTAAAGTTTTATTCTTAGATCTTACCTCTAAACCTTAAGGTGAAGGCCGTTTCAAAAAAGAAAAGACTGCTCTGACTTGGGAAAGGAATTGATTTTTATAGAGGAAATAGAATAGGGGAAAATCATTAATCTCCTTTGTGACCTAACTATGAAAGTTGCACACTACCTCTACCCAAAACTATTCCTCAAAAGACTATTGTCCTTGGACAGTATTATTGGGTTTCTTCTTGTCTCTCCCTGGGAGGACAGTCTCCCAGCATCCTGTTGTCCTAAGTTTGTAATTAACATTAGGTTAAGATCTAGGAGTCTTAATTTCTAAATAGTTTGGCAAGGTGAACTAATGTGAAGACTGAGTACTCTCTTAAGAAATTAGTCTAAAACAAAGATTATAGTTGTGAAAACTTATTATGCTTTGAGAATGTGCAACTATGGCAAACATTTCCATATTAATCATGTTGTTAAAGATGAATCAGGGAAAAAACATAAAGCATAAAAGAAAATTTTAAAAAGAAAAATCGTATGTTTTGGTCTGCATTTAGACTCCATAATTCTTTCTTAGGATGTAGATGTTATTTTCCATCACAAGTCCTTTTGAATTGTCTTTTAATTATTGTACTGCAGAGGAGAGTGCATCATATTTGTTCATCGCACTGTGTTGCTCTTAATGTGTGCGTTGTTTTTCTGGTTCTGCTTACTTCACTCAGCATCAGTTCATTTAAGGCTTTTCTGAAAAAGACAGGAATTCTTGCATTGTGCTTGCCTGAGTCATTCCCTTTTATGGTTCTCTTTCCTCATCTGTATTTTGACTAGATGATATTTAAACTTCATTTTAGTTTAGATAATGGTTTTAAATGTTAAAAAGTTATCTGAAAAAGGAAACAATATTTTTTTTAAAAATTGAATGTAAGAGAATTTTAGGCACTTTTGCATTTAAATAATTTAATATTTGCAAAATAAGTCTATATAGTTTCTTATGATAGAACGAGTCTTATTTCCCCTTTTATGTAATTGGAAATAGATTCTTGTTTTATTTACTTTTAAAGATAAGAGGAAGGTCAACTCCATTGTATGAGTTTTTAATGACTAGGAGTATGGAAGGATTCCTTTAAAATAAAGCCTGGAAAAATCACTTAATTTCTTCTAACTTCAGTTTCCTGGTATGTAAAAGTGTGACTTTGTGTGTTATACTAGATGGCTTCCAGTCTGCAATCCTATGAAGTAATTTGCCTGCTTGTACTTTTAGTTCACCTCTAAGAAGTTTGCTATCTGTGATAGAAATTTTCTAAGTACAAATTCTCTAGTCTAAATTAGCACCCTCTCTCCTGGGATAACAGTAAATATAATCTGTAATTAAAATAGTAATTTATATTAAATTTGCTTATCCTCAAAACAGCATTATGAAGCAAGCAAATGTACCACACTATATTAATCCTACTTTTCACATGAAGAAATCTAATTGTGTGGTTAAAGAAATTTTGTGTTGTTTCATTTTTTGTTCATCTATTTATTGATATAATAAAATTGAGCCATAATTTACCAATTGGGTATCATGTACAGTGACTTTACACAATAGAATAATTTGCTCTAGCCTCAAAATTTTTATTTTTAGATGTCATTTGTAAGAAATTAATTTTCTTCTCAATCATTTTTTTCTAGAAGTCTAAAGTGATTGCACTATGCTTATTTATAAAATGAAACATGGAAGGATATTTAATTATCCACTTGCATTCATGGATAGACATATAGTAAACTTAATGAGAAGGAAACTGAAGTGCCTTCTACATCAATAACTCCTTCACCTATTAAGTAGTTAATAGTGCTGAATGTTGGCAAACTTTTTAAAAAATTGCTAATTCCCTTATAACATATAAGTGCTTTTTCTTTCAGAATACTTGGTTACTTAGAACAAACACCCCTAGTGATGAGAAAGAAGAAAATTTACTATATTAGCTTATTGAGAAATGGGGATGAAAGTAATAGCTCAAAGTATTGCTGAAACTTAAAGGATTACAGAGTATACTTCATTTTCAGAATTATTATTTTTTCCCCTTTTCCTAAATAAGAATTAGCATTCAAGAATAGTCTTATGTCTTACTTGCAAGAAAATAACTGATTTATCGGTTTAGACATTAAAGGATTTTCTTTTGGAGAGGGCGTTAATATTGGAATTAATGGCTTGAGTTCAGAGAAGGAAAATGAATAAAGATTTGAAAGGTGTAGGAATGGAGTTTGTATGTCAATGCTAATTGTTTTGGCTTCTCCATTGATAGAAGAGGAGTAGAGTAATTAAACCGGAGGATAGTTACTTGGCTCACCTAAATTCTGCTAACTCAGTCAGCAAACAGTAATTATCACTCACAAGCATTTTGTAATCCTTTGGGGAAAGTACCAGGATTTGATTAAAAAAAATTTTTTTTCTCTAAAATCTTTTATAAGAAAGACATGTGATAATTTGTGCCTCTGTCTGGGAATGTTTTGGGAATGGACACATAAAAGAGGAAATAACATTAAATATCCTATTGTTGAATAAGTGGGGTTGGGGGAAATCTGTGTTTGGAGATAATTTTACAAAAACACAATTGCAGTACAGCATGGATAGTGTTAATTTGTGTTTTTCTAATTTAATATACATCTTGCAAGGATCTAGTTCTATTTGAGTTAGAGATCACATTTTTAGAGGATAAAAAACCATCCAGACTCTAGTCATGAAGATCTGAGTTCAAATTCTACCTCTCATATATTGGTCAAGTATCATCTTAATGTCCCTCTCTGTCTCTAATCTCTTACCTTACACTGATGAAATCCCAAGTCTGAAGTACAATCATTTTTTTTACCTCTACTTCCTCTGTATATGGATCATAAATAATCAATATTATGTTCTAAAGGAATAAAAGAAAATTAGAAACTTCAGCATGGAGAGAAATGTATCATATCACAAGTGATTTGTGAGCACAACAAATTTAGTTGTCTAATTATCCACATTTAATTAAAGAAGCAAGTTTTCTGTAGTTAGGACTTTTAGTTCAGCTGTTGCCTATTCAGTATGTTTTGAAAGAAATAGGTGTCTTAAAACTTGTCAAAAGTTTTGAGATTCTGTGATCTTAAGTCATTTGCTAACAGAGCCATACAAGTATATTTATTTTTGTTCAGTTACATGTAACAAATTCATATAAGATAGCAAGTTTTTAAATTTCTTTTAAATTTCCAATTAAAGAAATTTGACAGCATTGCCTATTTTCTCCTGAAATTCTTTTCCAACTCTCAAAATTAAATGTTCTGATTTTCTTAATGGTCTAGGATTAAATTTTTATTGTGTTTGGTGTTTCTGAGATTGAAATTGACTATAATCTGCAGTTCAGCAGATTATTATTATTATTGATACTGAAATTGCTATGCTTAATTCTTTGTTTCAAAAAAGCAAAACATCTGTTGCTTTCCACATCTAAAATTAGTTATTACAATAGTATCAAAAGAAAAAGTTAAATCTTATGTCTTGGTTTGGCAATTTGAGAGTGGTACATATATTTTTAGAACACTTAGTAGAAGTAGAAGCTATATGACTGACTTGTGAATGACTGATGTCCAATGATGAAATGAAAGGCAGTGTTTTAGCAACCATATTTCTGCAGGATAGTCTTCATTTTAAGTTAAATGGAGTTGAATTTTAAATAGCAATTTAGTAGCTGCATAAATCTCCAAGATAATGGCAGGTATTATATATTCTTACTTCTCAGATAGCTAGAACTGCTATATTTATCATTTAAGAATGAATATGGTGAGTAGTTTTTTAAATTCTTGAATGATCCTAGAACTTTGGGGGGGGGATCTTGGAAGTGTGATGTTGGCAAAAATTATCCATAGTTACTATAATAGATAGAATCTTTCATACTCATACATACACACATATACATACTTACAGGTATTTTTCATTATAAAACCTTAACTAGTGACTATTATCATATCACAATAATATGATCCATTATTGCCTGAAATAAATTTTTGTTTTTTACTTTTTCATATGCAGTTATAATTTCCATTTCTTTTAAATAACCCCTTAAGATAACAAAGTAGTATTTACCAAGCATTTGCTACATGAAAGGCATATATAGGCATGGTGAAGAATCAAACATTTTCTACAGTGTGTAGTTAGTTATACAGTCTACAAATTTTATTTTTAAAAGTTTTGGTTTTTAAAATTGACTGTTAAAGCTAAAAGATGTCCTAGAATTAAGGAGTCTAACATTCAATTTATTTTGAGATGGTGTCAGTCAACTTTTGTCATCGTTGAAGAAAAGCAACATTCTTAAGTGTTGTTTTCTTTTTCTGTAAAAATTATTTAAAAAAATATTTTTTACTAGCTGTGTGGCCTTGGGCAAGCCACTTTAACCCCATTTGCCTTGCAAAAAAAAAAAAAAATTAAAAAAAACTTGTTTTACTTGGCCTAAAAGAAAAAAGTAAGAATTTTAAATTGTTTTCAGTTGCTTTCTTCACAACATTTTGAATACTAGGTAGGATCAGTCTTTAATTTCTAAAGGAACTTTGGCAATAATATGTTCATTTAGTAACTGCCTTTCCATAATAACAATTATTACACATTTGAAAATAGGAGTAAGAAAAATTAAGGTTTTGATCCCTCCTTCTTCATCTCTACTTCTTAACTTCCCCTCCTTTCTCTAAGTCTCAACTAATATTCTACCTCCTGTAAGAAGAAGCTTTGACCATTCCTTCTCATTCTTAGTTTCTTCCCTGTAAAGTTGCCTCCAGTTGATACTGTTTATTGAATACAATTTTTTGCCTTATTAGATTGAGTCCCTTGAGAACAAGGACTCTATTGACTTTCTTTGCATCCCTGTGGTTTGCATTGTAGTTTGTAAATAGTAGGCACTTATTAAATGCTAACTGACTGACTGACTGAGACTGCTTGATTTAGTATGTAGAAGAGAAGAGACCTAGAAAAGGTGAAGTGATTTACCTCATACTGGTGGTAAGTTGCAGTGATAGGATTTAAATCAAGGTACTCTGACTTAAAATCCATGTTTTTTCCACAGTTTGTAGATGATTTCTTCTAGATTGTTAATAGAAGTATAGCTAAAATAATGGACAGAGTTAATATGGAAGGATAGAATGACTGAGGTAAGTTATGACTGACAATTGAGGAAAAAAGGAAGCAGTGAGGAAATGCTGGTCCCTAAGATCTTAGAAATGAAGAGGGAGGGAATAAAACCCTAGTTTTGCTTGCTCCTATTTTCAAGTGTATTATAATTGGTATTATGGAAAGGCTGTTACTAATAGTTTTGATGGATTTTGTCCATAAGGATGGGGGAACTGGGAATGAAGTGGGAAAAGTATTGGATAAACTGAGAAATTGGTTCTAAAGATTTTTAGAAAGAAATTAGTCATCAAATTATAAATGGACTTAAGTTATTGTGGTGTTAACCTTTGTAGATGTTTTCTCCCAAGTTTTTGAGCTAATAGTATTTGGATCAAAGGAGGTATAGCCAAATGATAGAATTGGCCAGTGGCATATTTTCTTAGTTTGAGATAATTTATGTAGGTTCTTTATTTGGGGAGATAGACTTTTATGTAATTTAATTAATGAATCAGTTTTATGATTTTCTGACAAAAAGAGTTTTAGGTGTTTTCTTTTTATTGGGTTTCATTTTTATTTTTTGTGTTTCATTTTTTTCTTTAATACTTGAAATTTCTATACTTATACTAAGATCTATACTATGAGTTTTAAAATAACTTTTTTTTATTTTCCAACTTGTTTCTCAGCAATGTCAAATTTGTTTAAATAAAAATGCATTTTAGTTCATTTTTTTCTCTTGAAGAGAAATCTAATTTTAACAAAGCATGGTATTACCTACAGAAAGCTGACTTTGGAGAAAGGTTGACCCAGGTTTAACCCATCCTGTAACACCTTCTGACTATGTGATCCTTGGAAAAGTACTTAAAGTCTCAGTTCCTCATGCAGTACAATGAGACTATAGCTTGCAGAGCAATTTTCAGAGTAAATTAGCTCTAATTCAAGGAGTCCTATACAAATGAAGTACCTTCTTAATCCTAAAGGTGTGTATAGAAATGAGGAGTTGTTATAAGGTAACATTAGAGTGTGTGTGTGTATTTTTCAGGGAAAGCAAACCTGCTAGTATTAACTACAAAAAATTTATTAATTGTAGCTTTTGTTTGCTTCCTGTCAGTTAAAGGTAAACAGAGCTGACTTGTCAAATTTCTGAACATTTAAAATGTGTTTATTTCATCTCTGGAGTCTCTTTTCACCCTTGGTGTCAAATTCCTTCAGGTTCAGATTCATCAATGTTTTGTACACTTCACCTCTTTCTCTTTTGTTAAAATAGGAAAGGATTTTAATATCACTTGTTTATGTTTGCTGTGGAGAAGGAAATGGCAAACCACTCTAGTATCTCTGCCTTTTTGATCTGAGCCAAATACCTTCATGTCCTATTTTTTATTTAGTATTTTCTTTCTATTAACCCCATTTTTCTGACAACTTGGGAATTAATCCCTTTGTTTGGTAATCAAGTATCTGACAAAATAGTTTATGAAATGAGTCCTTTTTCCTGATAGTTATTGTGTTTTTTGAATTGTGGGTTATTCTTACTGTTGAAATTTCTTCTATTCTGTGTTAGGATATCAGTTTGTATCAGTAACTCTGCTTAAGAATATCTACAAGGAAATAAACCTCATAGCTTATAGTTTGTTATCTATAGTAATATTTTGCATACGTAGAAAAAGTTAAACTTTAATCTTCAGACATTGTACCTGGACAAATTATTCAATACCTCTGAACCTTGGTTTAACTTCCTCTTTAAAACAGAAGAATTGGGAGTTTATAGCATCTTACTCTGCTATCTGAAAGCAGCAAGAAATGATTTAACTAATTAAAACCATAGGGAAAGAAGGACTTCTTAAGGTTAAGGGGGAAAAAAAAGATTTCATGCTGAGTACATTCTCCCATTCTCCTACATTTAGAAAAAGAGGCATTGTATTTCAAGATTTGGCTTTCCTAGTAACTTTGCTATTCTCTTTTGATAGTGATTCAATCTGATTTCTGCTAAGTATAAATTCAGTCTTAACCTGCATACCAGTTTCCTGATAGTTAATATTTTTCTTGAGTGGATTGCATTTGGTTTTTCTTGACTGCAGGAATGGTTCAACATAAAGACTATTTATATTTTTAAAAATTACAGTAAGATAAAATAATAAAAATTGATGAAAAGACTTTTAACAAAATCTGATAACTATTTCTGTTAACACTAGAAAGCATAGGATTACCCTTCTTTAATACAATAAAACAGGGCTGCCCAATCCTACTTTTAAAAGTTTATATTGAAACAATAGTCAATATATTTTGATTTGCCATTTTAGTGAGAACTCTGTATCAGTTTGGCTTCATTTACTAAAGCATTTAGTAAACCCACAAGGGGGGCTGCATTTTGGACTGCCCTATAATAAATGACAGTAATAGTATTTATATATTGTTTTGAGGTGAATTTGTTGCTATTATTCCCACTTTACAAAGGAGAATGAGACTGTGCTTGACTCAATCCTGATCACATTGAAGTGGAGACCAAGAATGTGTGAGTTTTATATAACTAAGGACTGAAGACATGTTACACAAAACTAATGTAAAGCCAATCCATCTGTCATGAAATCAGGATTCATTAAAAGTAATAAGTGCTGTTATAAGAAATAATACAAGAATTTTGGCCAGTCTACAGAGATTTACAAATGAATTCAGTCAAACCCTTAAAGACAAATATTTATGCTACTTAAAAAAAACTCAGTGATTAAATAGGCATATTTACTCATTCTTTATGAAATTAATATAGTCCAATATCATATTGTATCTGGATGACATAGAAGAGAACCATATTTCACTAAACTAATTTCACTAAAGAATATCACTGAAAACATTTTAAATAAAATGTTGTTAGAAGTACTATAGCAAGTTATAGAAGCTTTATAATACTATTAGGGCAGCTATATGGCTCAGTGGTGGAGCACTGGCCCTAGAGGCAGAAGGACCTCAGTTCAAATCCAGCCTCAGACATTTAACACCTATTATGTCACCCTGGGGAAATCACTTGACCTGGATTGCTTTGCAAAAAGAAGAAGAAGAAGAAGAAGAAGAAGAAGAAGAAGAAGAAGAAGAAGAAGAAGAAGAAGAAGAAGAAGAAGAAGAAGAAGAAGAAGAAGAAGAAGAAGAAGAAGAAGAAGAAGAAGAAGAAGAAAACATTATATCAATTTAACAGAGAATTAAAAATAACTATGTAATATAGAGGCAAGAACAGATGATGGAAGATGAATATAAAAGCTTGATGAAGATTTATAAGAATATTGTCTATTGCTTGAAGTTTAGAATAAGAACATGTAAGTTGAGAGTAATGTTTTAGGTCCCTATGCTATCCTGAAGAATTAAAAAATGCTAACTTCCGTGCTCATATGTAGAGCAGTACCTGGTTTTCTTCATTTCTTTAAAATGGGGCTTTGATTTCTAGCAGCTTTAGAATAAAAAAATTGTCTAATACTTTTATCAGACTAGAGTATTAGAAATTACACAGAATTTTAAATTAAATTATCCTCCAATCAGATCCTAGTCCTGCCATTTTTTACCCATTTGACCTTAAGTAAACAATTAAATATTCCTGGACCTTGGTTTAGTTATCTGGATGGAATTAGTTGACCTCTTAAGTTCTTTCTTTCCAGATCTAGATCTGTGATCCTGTGTAGCAATATCATAAATGTTGTGATACTGATAAATTTTTTGCTTAAAAACCTTTCCCCCATCACAAACCACTAATAATATGCCCATGATTATTATATAAATTGTGTAATTTATTAAGTATAAAATTGTAAACATGAAAACTCCAAATCATTCCCACAAATACATTTTTATTCAGATTAGAAGTAAGAATTTGTATTCAGGGCGGCTAGGTGGCACAGTGGATAGAGCACTGGCCCTGGAGTCAGGAGTACCTGAGTTCAAATCTGGCCTCAGACCTCAGACACTTAATAATTACCTAGCTGTGTGGCCTTGGGCAAGCCACTTAACCATGTTTGCCTTGCAAAAACATAAAACCAAAAAAAAAAAAGAACAAAATTAAGGAACTGGACAAAATAATAATTAAGAACACTTCCAACTTTGTTTATGATTCTCTGAAACCTTTGAAGATATTTGATGATATTGAAACCTTTCAGATATTTGAAAATAGCTGTTATGTCTTTCATGCTTTCTTTTTCTCTAGACTTAGTACCTATAATCCCTTCATGTTAGCTTTAAATGTTTTTGAACACTATTCTGTTTACTCAATTCTGGATGTGCTTTAGTTTGATAATGTCTCTTTTTGAAATACTAGAGTGTGACCTTACCAGTGCAGAGCTTTTATCAGAATTTTCACTTTATACTTCTTTTTTACTCTAACATAAGACTGTTTTTCAACCATATCACTCAGCAAGCATCAACTGTATGCTTTGGTTGAAAAACAAACACCAAAGTCAATGTTAGGCTAAGTAGGGGGCAGCTAGGTGGTGCAATGGATAGAGCACTGGCCCTGGAGTTCAAATCTGATCTCAGACACTTAGTAATTACCTAGCTGTGTGGCTTTGGGCAAGCCACTTAACCCCATTGCCTTGCAAAAACTTTAAAAAAAAAAGAAATCTTAGGCTAGGTTAATAGTATTGGAAGAAGTATAAGAATCAATGATACTTCTTACAACCAAAAGAAGATTACCTTTTTAAAAAATCATCAACATTTTCAGAACCCAACCTTGAGTTTTGCGTCACTTAAGAGGGTTTGCAGACTATAATGTTACTCTCTACATATGTTCCTCTCCTAGTATATCAAAGTAAAATAATTACTTTCTTTTCTAGGAAGACTGGGGTGGGATAGAGAAGTCTTTTAAATTTTATAATTTTTTAAAAGTCAAAATCATATTTTTATCCTAATTCAGTCTCCTTTAGAAAATATATTAGCTTACTTTGAATTTTGTCATAAAATTATCATTTAGATTTGACAGATTTATTTCATTCTTTAGTAAATGTAATTAAATCTTAAGGGCTTCATTTTTTTCCTTGGGAATGATTTCCATTGGTATTATAGGAATCATGAGGAAGTGATTCAGTTTAAAAATATTTACTTCATAGATGGCTTTTCAAGAACATATTTATTCCATGAAATAAAGTATGTTAGCAGACAGGTTTTGGTAGTTAATGAGAAAACATAAGAAAAATAGTATAAGGTATAGTTTTCAATACTCTGGGAGAAATGCCAAGCATAGTTTTTCATTTTTTCCACTATATTTAAGATAAAATTGCGTAGAAAAGTAACTCCAGCTTGATTAAACTTAGTTCTGTAACATAGCTATGTAATTATTATTAGAAGTGTTTGAAATAATACCTTTTAAAAGATCTTTGAATTTTGAATTTAGCCATACTAACATTTATTAAAGATGTAACTATACAAAAATCAGTAAGCTAAATATAGCAAGAAGAAAGTTTAAGATGAGTTCCTGTTTTTGTGGAGCTTGTAGTGCAGTAGTTAGCTTCTTGATTAAATATGTTAATTTTTTATAAGCGACTTTCAGTTTATATATCAGAATTTATTACTTTCATAGACCTATTTTAAAATTCATTTTACTCTTTGACAAATCAAATACTAAAAATTATATACATCCAAATTAAAATTCACATTATTGATTTAAAAACCTCTCATGGAAAAATGTTTTGTTATATTTTCAAAGTATGCCATAACTTGTTTCAGAATTTTAAATATAGTTTTTATTTAGATAAATCTTTATGTACAGGACATTATTTAAATGTTATTTTGCTAAATATGTTTCTTTTTTCTTCAAGGTCTTTGTACTGAAGGCATCTATCGTGTTAGTGGGAACAAAACTGATCAAGACAACATTCAAAAGCAATTTGATCAAGGTAATGATAAATTACTATTTATAATAAAATCTAATACTGTTCTTTTTGTTTTAAGAATGATTTAAGTAATTTAACTGTTCAGTAAAGTAAACAAAGAAATTGAACAGTGAGACCTAAAAAAGACCATGGAATTTAGTTAGAAATCATTGTCACTTTCAGATCCATTTCTGTGCTATTTGATGAGTGGGTATTAGATGTAAAAGGCTGATCGTGCAAAAGTTTGATTAAAAAGGAACTGGGAGATAAAGTAGTTAGAAAAGACAGATCAAGTAAAGATTTCCTCAAGGGAAGGGATATATAGGTGGTTTTTGTTCATTTAAAAACAGTCGATCTCTAATTAAGAAAATAGCATAAGAACAGAAAACAAAAGATTTTGTAATCTTGAAATAATGGAATGATAGACTCTTGGTTAGAAATGAAAACACCTAAGAAAGACTTAGAAGAATGATTTTTCTAGAGTGTTGCAATTCTAATAAATAACTGAATCTAGTACATAAACTGAAAAAAAAAATGACGAAGGAGAAAACTGCTTTATATCCACCAGGCTAACTGCCATACACAGTATCCATAGTATAGGAAAAAGTTCGGTAAGATATGATCAAAAATTAGCAGGGAACAAAACACAGAAAAGTACACAGCACTAAAATCATGAGCCCCAGATAACTCAACCCAAATGTACAAGAATGGATTTAAATTAAAAACTAGAGATTCTAATGCCAGGAGGCAAATTTGTCTTAGAATCACTGGGAAGAATAATTTGGATAAAGAGCTTTATGCTGTGCTTATAAAATTTCCAAATGATACCAAGCTAAGATTGATAGCTGACACATTGAATGACAGAATCAGGATCCAGGGGTAGCTAGGTGGCGTAGTGGATAGAGCACTGGCCCTAGAATCAGGAGGACCTGAGTTCAAATGTGACCTCAAACACTTAATAATTACCTAGCTGTGTAGCCTTGGGCAAGCCACTTAACCCCATTGCCTTGCAAAAAAAAAAAAAGAATCAGGATCCAAAGGCAGATTGAAAGAATAGTGAACATTAAAGAGGAGAATTACTAGAAATAAAGTTCAGTCAACTTTCACAAATACAAAATGGAGGAAGGTTTGGCCAGTTGGCAGTTTTTCTGTAAATGCGTTGCTAGCTCAGTATGGTGGTATAGTATGTGATGTAGAGGAAGGACTGCTGAATCAGGAATCAAAGGACCTATGTTTGAAATTCTGCTCTTGGAAAAGTCAAATCTTTTGGACTCTTGAGTCTCAGTTTACTCATTCTTTTCCAGTTCTTCATCTATTATTATGTTTCCTGTGTGAACGGTATACAGTATGACATTCAGAACTCTTGTTTTAGTTTTCTTTTAAAAATGCCATAACATTCTACATCAGGGAGAAGATAATTCTTTTTTATTCTTTCATAGTCAGGCAAAGCATTACATTTAGTGGAGGGCAACCTAGATACTGAAGGGTCTCAAGATCATATAAGATGAAGTCTAGTTGAAGGAATTGGGTTAATTAGCCTGGAAAAGAGAACATTTAGGGGAACATAATAGCTTTTTCAAGAGTTTGTGTTTGTTTGTTTAAAAACAGTTGATCGTAAATAAGGAAATAGCATAAGAAGGGAAAACAGATTCTGTGTTCACAAAAACCTAAATAAACTTGTAATGTCATGTAGAACAGAAGTAGGAACAATGAATAAGATACTGAGAGGGAAATTTAGGTTTGATGTTAGGGGAAACTTCATAATAATTAAAACTTTCAAAAATAACTTAGGTTAACTGTTTTGTTGGGAGGGTGTTTCTCTCGTTGTAGGTCTTAAGTTTTAAGGTTTGAATTTGGTAATATTACTCAGCTCTCAAAGAGTTCTTCTCAGATTCAGATGAGATCATCCATGTAAAGTACTGTGTAAATATTAGCCATTATTATTAAAGACTGAATGACTACTTGTCCAGGTGTATTGTAATAATGATTCTTCTTCTGAATTGTGTTCTTTGAGATTCTCTTAGAACTCTTGAATTTGTGTGATTTAGAGACAAAACAAGTGAACATACTGTGTTAGAGAGGAGGGGAAATGTTTATCTGAGACCAGTAAGAAAATATGAATCAGTGTAAAACAAAAAAATCCAACAAAAACTAAACAACATAGCAATGGTATGTTTTATGCAGAGTTCAGTAATTTATGTAAAATGTATGTCTTTCAAAAAAAACTCAGGGAAAAACTAAATCAGACCTTTCACATTTTGTTACATTGATTCCTTTTCTGGAGGATGGATTCCTAGGGGGTAAGGAGAGCAAACCTATGATCTTATTGGTATGGGAAACTGAGCCCTTAATGAGGAACTTTCTTTACTAATGTAGAACCTTATCTTGACAGTAATTTAGAGAGTTTCCTGGAGCACCAGAGGTTAAGTGACCATCAGATTTACACAAGCCACTATGTGTCTGAGATGGGGCTTGAAATCATTTCTGACTTCAAACCTGCTACCTATCATTTCATTAATTCATAATAAATTAGAAAAGCAGTCTGTCTTTTAAGTGAAAACTGGATCGTATTTATTGTTGCCTTTTAAAATTCATTCTTATTTTTAATGACATTGAGATAGCAAAGTTATTCCATTTATAACTGTCAATCCTTATTAACCAAGAAGACAAGTTTTATAACCAGCTAATTCTCGATTGATACATAAAGACTTCTTAAAACAGTTTTGATAAATAACCAAATATAATTCTATTGATGGTTTCTCAGCTAAACTGATATATAGATTTACTAATATTTTTCACTTATTCTGTTGAGAAACATTTCATTTCTAGATAGCATTTTTTAACTAAAATAACCCCATTTTAAATATTAACATCTAATAATAGTTTTAAAGTCTTAATCACTTAAATTTAAAAGTATGTTGATATATTACAATATAAATTTTGAGTATTCTTTTTTTTTTTGGCTTTTTTTTTTTACAAGGCAAATGGGTTTAAGTGGCTTGCCCAAGGCCACACAGCTAAGTAATTATTAAGTGACTGAGGCCCGATTTGAACTCAGGTACTCCTGACTCCAGGGCTGGGGTTCTATCCACTGCGCCACCTAGCCACCCAATTTTGAGTATTCTTATGGAAATTTTTGCATTTTTTTGTTTGCATCTTTTTAGGATAAATAGGCTTTCAAATTTAAGAATTCTTAAAAGACATGTGGCAAGCTTGAATCAGCCTTTTTGACATATTTGAATGTTAAGTGGTAGTTCGCTTTATGCAAAGTATATTTGAATAGTTTGTTTAAAACAGATTTCCAAAAGCACCTTGTTTTCATAATACTTCGACTGTTAAAATTGTCATTTAATTTTTGTTTTGTAGATCATAATATTAATCTAGTATCGATGGAAGTGACAGTAAATGCTGTTGCTGGAGCTCTTAAAGCTTTCTTTGCTGATTTGCCAGATCCTTTGATTCCATATTCTCTTCATCCAGAACTGTTAGAAGCCTCAAGTAAGTAATAAACCTCTTATCTTTTGTGAATTATCCTGAATTACCAAATAGAGACATTAACTTTATGATATCCCTAAAAGATTTCTTAGAAATGTATTTTACTAGAGGATTTTCAAAAGTACTTAAATATATGCAATACAAAGTCATGTAGACATTCAAGTAATTGAATTCCTAAAAATACATTTTGGTCTCCATTATCTGAATTTTGAAGTAGTTAATAGCAGTCTCAGTTATCAGGTTTTTAAATTTTTTCTCTATGGCATTTTGGTATTTTTTGACTAACTGATAAATGCCATTGTGTGGAGAAGTCATGATTAATTTTTAAATTTTCTATTTTTTTTATATTTTTGTAGCGATTTAGCTAGTGTACATGTGTCCTTATAGAGACATTCAAATAATTGAGGCCATAAACTTCTGGGAATTTAAGGCAATTAATACTTAACATAATGAACTTCTCTACAGAACTTTGCTTAAAATAATTTTTACATGATGTGAATTTGATTGTGAACATGAGGAAAGGAGGAATGTAGGAAAGGGGACATATACCCATGAAGGAAAGGGGCTGGCATATAGTTCAAGGACATGTGACAGCCAGAGAGAGAAATGAGAGCAGAAAGAGGAACATGTTACATGTTAGGACTGGGTCCAACCACATTGGGATCTGGTCAGAACTGACACCAGTAGGGGTATGGGGAATACATGTAGAGGCCAGACACATTGACTTAGACAGTAGAGAATAGGTTATATTCAGAGTCTGAGGTCAGACTCACAATAATGGATCATGGACAGATGGAAGGATGGACCCAGCGTAGTTGGGTGAAGTAGGACAAATTGGATCTTAGTCTTGGAGGGCTTAGGCCAAGACCAGAATGGCAGGGACAGTCTTTCTGCATCCTTTCTCTTCAAAATTTGGTTGTTTTTGTTTTTTAGTAGTGGGGATAGAAGGCAATGAAGTGCTGTGAATGGAGAGGTAGACTGATCATAGTACTGTATTATAAAGTTAACAGGTGGTTTTGGACTGTAGATCTCTTTCAGAATTCTTTATGTTAAGTAAAATTTACATAATACAGATTTATGTAAAGCAAGAACTGTCTGGATATGGAATTTTTAAAATAATAGTGATATTTTTGACTTGATTTATCAGTGGTCTAATTTTTGTCTCCCATTTCCAAGATAGTTTGTATCTGGAGAGTTACTTCCATTATAATTCAGAGAATTGTCTCAGTGTAATGCATATGATCTGATTAAACCATTTGGTAATCATTAAATATAATATGTTAGAAAACATTTTAACCACTTGATTTCTTTTGTTGAAACTTGTTCAGTTTGAAAGATAAAGAGATAGCTAGACCACTGCTGTCCAACTGTAGTTTTAAATAAGTTTTTATTGAAACAATAGTCAAAAATATATTGACTTCCCATTTTGGTGAGAGCTCTGCAGTAGCTGGGCTTCATTTACTAAAGTATTTAGTAAACCCACAGGGGGCCACATAAAATCTGCACTGCAGGCAGCATTTTGTACAGCACTGAGCTAGACTCGTGTTAAATATAATCCAATGCTATAGATTTTTAGCTGGGTTTAACGGTAATGATATTTCTATACCCTGAAAATATACTTACTTTAGATATGTGCTATAAACGTTAAATAACCTTATTTCTAAATATGCTTTTATTACCTCCTTTTACTGTAAATGCTTAATAAAATCTTTATTATCATGTTTTAACTGAAAATATTTCAAGTATTTTTGTATCGAATACAGATATTTCTGTTTTCTTTCTGTATCAGGGAGACAGACATTGACGAATTCTTTCACATTCAGAGATAGTATATAGGAAAAGAAAATTTAATCAGATATATATGCAAAAATATATACATAGAGGTATGATTGGCAACCTGAGCTATATAATTTCATAGTGGTTCATGTGATCTCCTAGTTAGTGAAAGACAAAACAGTCTCCTTAAGGATGAAAGGGCATATTCCATATTCAGAAATATTTTATTCTATAACAAGTTTCAAAGCTGCTTTAAGGCCTTTTTTAATGATATAATTCCTATTTATCAAAAACATTTACCCTGGGGTGGCTAGGTGGTGCAGTGGATAGAGCACTGGCCTTGGAGTCAGGAGTACCTGGGTTCAAATCCGACCTCAGACACTTAGTAATTACCTAGCCCTGTGGCCTTGGGCAAGCCACTTAACCCCATTGCCTTGAAAAATCTAAAAGAAAAAAAAATTACCCTGCTTTAATACCGGTATTAGTGAACAAAATATCTGATGAGGATTCTTGGCATCTTAATACTTTTTCTTGTCTGATTCCAGGGGTACAGACTAAATTTTCTATCTGACCAGCCTAGATGGCAGAATAGGATGACACTATATAGCCCAGTTCCCCCTATAGCTATTCTGAGAAGATCTAACAAGAATACCAGTCTGAATAATGATTTGCTGAGGAAAAACCACATTGACTTATCTTTCCAGTCTAAGATCAGATTTCAATGCACAGGCTAGTAGATTCTGTCCTAAAACAATTAAAAAGGGTTAAATAAAGTTATCTGACCCAGACTTGGGGCTAAGAATAAGGTCACAGTGAGAGAGGATTATAGACACAACACCTAGAAAAGGACTGTAGTTTTGTCCAATTGAGCCATGAAATGTGTCATGAATCACCCCTTATCTCAGAAGAGGACTTGTAGCATTATGGTTCTAACCCTATAGAAGGATCAGAAACTGAGCTCAGGTGCTCAGAAACCAGAGCTAGGCTGGCCAGCTGGGAATGGCTACAAGGTTCCTAATTGCAGAGCAAAACAGTGAATTCAGTTAACAGATTCAGAGAACGGATAAACCAGTGGTGGCACAGTCACTCTGAGCCTGCACAACCTTCTAGGTAGTTTACAGGACTGAGATCAGAAACATCTACTGAAGTTCTACCTATAGTTAAGTCTGCTTTTGTTGCTTAAATCTGAGACTGGAGTGTGAATGGTCTTTTATATAGTACAGTGATCAAACCATGCGTTGATTTGATCTTAAAGGACTTGCGCAAAATTCAGAATTATCCCTTTGAGGAAACGGTTAGAAGACTCATTGGATAGAACACCAGCCCTGAAGTCAGGAATACCTGAGTTCAAATCGAGCCTTAAACAGTTGATACTTAGCAGTGTGAGTTTAGACAAGCCACTTAACCTCACTGCCTTACAAAAAAGCCCCCAAATCCCCCTATGATTCTTGAACTTAGAATGTAGTACCTAGAGAATGTAGCAAAAAGACCCCAGCTAAGATAATCCAGAAGGCCTTGAAAGTCTTGCCACAAGTTTGTAGAGTTTGACTGTAACACAGACTCCCATTCCAGTAAATAAGGCTTGTGGAAATTAAAAAAAAATCTAGTATGGTGACACGGATGTCCACAACACAAACCCAGAGGAGGAGAATAATTAAGAAACATCTTCAATCAAAGCTCAATAGAAGAATATAGCTTAACCAGATAATCAATTAGAATTCCTTGAAGAAATGATTTTTTTAAAAGAAGCTTTAAAATAATATCGTAAATAAAATGGGAACATTAGAGAAAAGAAATGAAAAAGAGGAGAACTAGGAAAGAAAGACTTGGAAAGAAATTTAATAACTTAACACAAGAGGTACAAAATTTTAACCAAGTAAGAAAATTGTAATAATCCAAGCTGAAGTTATTTATTCTGAAGCTATAAAAAATATTAAATTGAAGTTTAAAAAACCTAGGAAAAATATTAAGAAAATTTATGGTATTGAATAACAAAACTGACCTGGAAAACAGATCAAGGAGCCATAATATAAAAATGCAGAACAGTGGAGTACCAGAAAGCTATAACTAAAAAAGAACCTGGATATCATATTTTAAGAAATCATGAAAGAAAGTTTCCAAGATCTATTTAAAACCAAGGGGCAAAGTGAAGATAGAAGTAATCTACTTTATGTGTCTAGAAATAAAATAAAAATTCATAGAAATGTCATAACTAAAATTTAGAGTATTCAGGTCAAAGAAAATTACTGAAAGAGACTGGGGAGAAAAGGTATCAGGTATTAAGAAAACAGAACTGGGGCAGCTAGGTGGCGTAGTGGATAGAACACCGGCCTTGGAGTCAGGAGTACCTGGGTTCAAATCTGGTCTCAGACACTTAATAATTATCTAGCTGTGTGGCCTTGGGCAAGCCACTTAACCCCATTTGCCTTGCAAAAATCTAAAAAACAAAAAGAAAAAAGAAAACAGAAAACAGAACCACAGTCAAGATCACACAAGAATTAGCAGCCAATTTCTTTAAAGGATCAAAGAGATTGGAATATATTACACAAGAAAAAATAGGTAAGGCTTATAACCAAGAATAAATTACTTAACAAAACTGGTATAATCCTCCCAGGGAAAAGGGTGAAGGGAGCAGGTAACATTTGTACCTCAATTTCATCTGAACTGGTCATTGTACAGTAGAATACATGCACAGAGTTTGATGTAGAAATACATTCTACTTAACTAGGGATGGAGGTGAGGGAAAAGAGAAATGAAAATGCAAAGGAATGAGAATCTATGAATAGGAACATAAGTGAAGGAAAGAAAAAAGAGACAAGGAAATTGTATTCATTTCATGCAAAGAATATCAGGGTCAAGCACAATCATGTCCTATGTCCTTTTTCTTTGCCAATAAGGGATAGGGGAACAAGGAGGAAAAAAGTAGAATTATTCTGGAACCAACTCATATTATCAAATAAGTGATGATTGGACATAAGCAAATTGTACAAATCAGAAGTTGAATCATTGTTTTGTCTAGATGTAAGAAAATGATGTAGAAAATATTAAATTTGATTGTTCTGCAATGCTTTGGGGGGGGGAGAATATGTTGTTCAGCACATACCTGAGTGTAAATATAAAATAAAATGCGCTCATTGAAATAAAAGAGGAAAGCAAAATGGTTTTGAAAGCTGAATCCAATAGTGTGCTGTTAAGAATTGTGATAGAAAAAGATTCACATAGTTAAAAGAGGGGACTAGAGCAAAATCTGGTTTGCTTTAACTGAATGTGAACTATCAGGAATAGTAGCAATCATGATCTGAGGCAAGGCAACAAAAAGAAAAGACTTGTTTTAAAAAAAGTTAAATGAGAAAAATCACATATTCCTGAAAGGTTTCACAGATAATTTCAGTATTTAACATATGTACATCAAATGGCATACCAGTTAATAAATCTAGTAAAGGAAAAGCTAAAAGAATTTCAGCAATGGAGTGGCTAGGTGGCACAGTGGATAGGACACCAGCCCTGGACTCAGGAGTACCTGAGTTCAAATCCGACCTCAGACACTTAATAATTACCTAGCTGTGTGGCCTTGGGCAAGCCACTTAACCCCATTGCCTAGCAAAAGCAAACAAAAAAAGAATTTCAGCAAGCAATAGATATTTAAGATATAATTAGTGGAGGACTTCAATGTATCCCTTTCTCATAAACTAGGCATATGTGACCAAAAATTTAAAAAAAGATTTAAATTGAATTTTGGAAAAGTTAAATATAACTTCTCTAATGATTTTATTGAATTGCAAAGAAAGGAATGTACATTTTTCTCAGTACAGTTTCTCAGTTGTTAGTATTACAAAAGTTGATCCTGTATTTGGAGTTAAAAACCTTACAAATAAGATGTCAATATTCAGACAATATACTATTATTTCCACTGTGTAACCAAATGAATCCTTAGGAAAAAATTAATATCTCTTAACACTTTAGCAAGAGTAATAAATTGAATTGCTAAATTATTTATGCAAAAATAAGAGAAACCATTATCTAACTTAATTTTTAAAAGAAAAAACAAATTGCAGATATTAAAAAGCAGAATTCACAACTGATAATGAAATAAAAGTTATTGTTAGAAACTATTTTGTCCTGCTATGTACCAGTAAATTTTTTTTTTTTTTTTTTAGTTTTTGCAAGGCAAATGGGGTTTAAATGGCTTGCCCAAGGCCACACAGCTAGGTAATTATCATGTGTCTGAGGTCAGATTTGAACCCAGGTGACTCCAAGGCCGGTGCTCTATCCACTGCGCCTCGCCACCTAGCCGCCCCCCCTTTCAATAAAAATTTTTAATAAGCTAATCTCAGAAGAAGAAATTTTAACAAGTCATAAATGAATTCCTAAAGGGAAAAAACCACCAGGATTTGATGAATTTGTAAATTGATTCTATCCAGCACACAAAGAACAATTAGTTCCAATATTTTACATACTGTATTAGAAAATAGAAAAAATTCAAAAAATTCTTTCTATGATATAAATAACACTGATACCTAAACCATGGCGAGTTAAAATCGAAAGAAAACTGTAGACCAGCATTTCTATTGTGCAATAATAAAAACATTTTAAAATAAAATATTTGCAAACATTGTATCATATCACAAAGATTATACCAGTGAACAGACTGTACGTTGTGTTGGCTCAGCATTATGAACACTGTAGGCAATATTGGCCATATTAATAAGGACAATAAACTTCATTTAATTGTCAGTAGATCCAGAAAAACTTTTGTCAGAATACATGGATACTTAAAGTAGACTTTTCTTACAGCCTTTATTTACAATTAATATTCACATTTAAAGTATCTCCTTGTTCTTTAAAGTAACTCCTACAAGTGTATCTTTATATCTTTAATACGTGGTTAGTCCCTTTCATACTCTTAATTAATTGTGATAAAAGTATTCTTTAATTGATTCTGACTTTCAGATGGCTAAATCTGAATTAGTCAAGCTTTGCTATAGTTGGGGGGGGGATGTTTAGTTTTCCACAGTTAGAACATTAAGTAGAGATGTTTTAGAGTAATAAAGGAAGATCTTATCTGTCATATATCATTAGTGCCCCATCATTTTTCCTATCTGTAGACAGTTGTGTGATGCAGTGGATAGCACTGGCCTTGGAGTCAGGAGGAGGGGAGTTCAAATTTAGTCTCAGAAACTCGATTCATACTAGCTTTGTGATCTTGGGCAAGTAACTTAATTCTGATTGTCTCACATCCAGGGCTATCTCTAGTTGTCCTGATTAATATCTGGCCACTGGACCAAGATAGCTCCAAAAGGAAGTGAGTTTGGTGACTTAGCACAGCACCCCCTCAGTCCAATTCAATTCACATGCTTGTCATGGCACCACCTCCCATATGTCTTTCTCGAAAACAAAGGACAGGGGCCTGCTAGGTGGTATAGTGGATAAAGCAGGGACCCTGGAATCAGGAGTGCCTGAATTCAAATGTGGCCTCAGACACTTAATAATTACCTAGCTGTGTGGCCTTAGGCAAGCCACTAAACCTCATTTGCCTTACAAAAAAAAACCAAAAAATTTTTTTAAAAAATGAAGGACAAAACATTTTTATTAGGCAATTGTCTAATAGGTCAGGCATTGTACCTACATGACTACAATTGTTGGTGTCACTCTAGTTTCTTTAGCCTAATCCCTCTCTTTCTAGGTCAGTTTTGTCAATTATATTGTCTTTGGAGTATGTTAATCTGAAAAATATTATTTTATTAAAAGGTATTGAAAATATCTTTCATATATTTCTGCATTGAAGTGACCACTGGGTTCATAAAAACTGCAACAATGTAAGAGAATATTATGGCCCTGAAAATAATCAAAACTGCCTGTTAAGAAACTTGACTAGTTCAGAAAAACTCATTATGAAGAGTTAAGATCACTGAATTGTTTTGGGCATATTTAAACACTAACAAGAAATCCTTGTCAGGAACCTTAAAGGATTTATTTTCTGGCAACCTCAAAGAAGGGAAGACATTTTTTAGAATATTCAAAATCATGGATGGGGATATTTTTTAAAAAAACAGTCACCATAACGGCATCAGAAACTAAATAATGTCTAATTTCTTATATGTATAAAATCATTGTTAGAATAACACTAGGCACTATCTTTCATATGTGATTTTTTGAAAAATACTGTGAAAGGAGGGGGAAACCAATAAATACATTTTTAAAATAGTATAACACTAAATTTGTAGATGTCATCTTCCTGAGTTCAAATTTGACCTCAAAAAAATAGCTGTGTGACCCCGGGCAAGTTATTTAATTCTGCTTGCCTCAGTTTCCTCATCTGTAAAATGAGAAAGAGAGGTAAATGGCAAACCAATTCTGGTAGCTTTACAATCCCATATTGGGTCATGAAGAGTCAGACACAATTGAAATGACTGAACAACGGGGGCAGTGAAGAGATAATATGAATGTAAATAGGCTGTAGTGTATACCAGCATTGGCTTACAAAGAAGTGACATTTTAGAAGCATGATTAATGAGGTGAACCAGTCATTTACTCAGGGCTTGAATATAAAAACAAATGGATAAGCCAGAGCACTATTGGTTTTCATGAAATCTTAAAAAAACCTAGAAGGCTTCCCTATGCATTGAATTGGGAGTGATCTTCACTTCATTTACACAAACATTTATTAAGTGTCTACTTACTCTATGCAGGGCCCTGGGGATATAGAGAAAAAAAAAGGAACAGTCCCTGCTCTTAAGGAGGGTACATTCTCCTTGGAGGTGGGGAGAAATCAAATAAGTTGACATAAGATGATTTGAGGAGGGATACATCACGGAGAGTACTAATTACTAAAATAAAAGGAATGCTTCCATGATCTTATCACTCGTTGAGATAACATGAACAAGAATCACAGGATGAGAAAGTGTAAGTATGTTGCCACCTCAATGGAAGAAATATTTCTACTTAAGAGATTATCCATTGAAATAATGAAAGCTCTGCTCTTAAAATATTAGTAATAGATTATGAACAAAAATTGTATAAATTATATCTAATTATAGAACATCCAATATATCTGTTCATAGCTTAATACTTGACAATTTTATGCAGATATATGAGCAAATGATGGAAGTATTCAGTTCACCTACCAGTGAGAGAAGTGTTTTGAATCTTAATAATAACTCTGCCTTAAATCAGGAATATTGAAACAGTTACTGGTATCCAACAGGTCCTGTTGTAATTCTCTTTTAGGATCTTATGTAAAAATTAACTCCTAAGTTTTAAAATAATTTTATTAATGTGTTAGGATAGACACTACATTAATGTAACAAGTACATAATGTAGAAGCTACAATAAGTGCATTTTGGCAGTAGTTATAATAGGATTATTAAGTACTTTTTGGAAACATTTTGTTCATTTTTTTCCCCCAAAGCACAATTAATTACTTTATTTTTACAGAAATCCTGGATAAGACAGAACGACTTAATGCTTTGAAAGAGATTTTGAAGAAATTCCATCCTGTTAACTATGATGTATTCAGATATATAATAACGCATCTAAACAGGTATACTGTTTAACTCAGTAATTTTTAATAATATATAATGCATATTTGCTATAGTATTGGTAGCTATATTGATATTAAATAGGTTTAAAAAAGCTAATTTTAAAGGCAGGTATTATAAAATTACTTTTTTACTTGTTTTTAATTATAAAATACCATAAATTTTTCATCATCCTGCATGATTTAAGATTCTGGACAATAGGATTTTAGAACTGGACAGAAGCTTAGAGAACAACTTTCATTTACAAATAAAGAAATTAAGACTGAAGTAATTTGCCTGGAAACATACATTCTTGGAGACCTAGAAAGTAGACATTAATATTTCTGTGTGTGTGTGTGTGTGTGTGTGTGTGTGTGTGTGTGTTTTATTTTTTTAACGTTACTGGATTTTTCTCAGCAAGTTTTTGGGTGGTTTTTTTTTGTCATTTTGGTTTTTTCCCCTACCTGAGATGTTTCTGAACCACTTCTCAACTTGTCCTTTGAAATACATCTGAAATACATTATTCTAATGTCATCTCAAGAAAGCCCTGATTTGAAAAGTAGTTTTATGAGGAGAAAAGGTACAGGCTTCTTTTGATATAGAAATTATTTATACCACCTCCTTGCATGTGAATAATTGATAATCAATATTTCAGGGTACAGTGTTGACCTGGTCAAATATTGAGAAATATAATTTCATAAATTGCATAAAAACTGAAAAATGTGATTAAATTTATAAGAAACTAAAAGTTAAGAAGGCTCTGTTCAGTTCTAGTTCTAAAACTAATTATAGTTTTATGACCTTGAAAAAAATCACTCAAATTTTGAGCCTCATAACCTTCATCTCTAAAGTTATGAGATTAATTAATTAGAGATTAAACAATCTCTAAAATAATTTTAAGAGGCTATGAGGGTATGCATGTGTGTGTTTTGTGGGTGGGGGAGAGAACAATGAATTTGACTTTCAGAGTAGGGAGACCACAGACGTGCCTTGTTATTAAGGGGCAATTTTCACTAGTTCTGAAAATCAACAACATATAAGATTATGTGTAGAATTCTATATGGTTTATTAATAGATGATGGCTCAAAATAGTTAAGATTTTAATCTACAGTTTTGCTATTCTTCAGTACAGCCTTAGTTGTAATTTGTTTTCAGTACTTTGAGAAGCTTATTCTTCCAGTGGAATAAAACAAACTGCTTCCACATCTATAAATTACTTCTCTTAAGGAACACTGAACAAAAGAAGCATATCCTGGGAGCTTTAAAAAACTGTTGTCATCATTATCATCATCATCATTATCATCGTCATCATCATCATCATCATCATTATTATTATTATTATTATTATTGTTGTTGTTGTTGTTATTGTTATTGTTATTAGGCAGGCACTGTGCTAAGTACCTGGGCTACAAAAAGCATCAAAAACATAGGAATTGGTTATTTGCTGGCAGCTGTTCTTTACTAAAAGGGTAGAATAGAAAAAAACTGCTTTAAATTTGAGGTTTGCATTCTAGTGAGTTACATTGTTTCTAAGGTAATTTCTTGGTTTGAAATTCTGTGATTTTTTAAAATTAATCATATATGAATGTGTTTTTTTTTCTTTTCCAGAGTTAGTCAACAAAATAAAACCAACTTCATGACAGCAGACAACTTATCCATCTGTTTCTGGCCCACTTTGATGAGACCTGATTTTGAAAATCGAGAGTTTCTGTCCACCACTAAAATCCACCAGTCTGTTGTAGAAACTTTTATTCAGCAGTGTCAGTTTTTCTTTTACAATGGAGAAATTGTAGAAACTGCTAACTCTGTGGCACCTCAGCCACCACCTTCAAATACTGGACAGTTGGTGGAACCAATGGTACCACTTCAGTTACCACCACCATTGCAACCTCAGCTAATCCAACCACAATTACAAGCAGATCCTCTTGGTATTATATAAATAGGAGATGATTGCAGGCAGCCTGGCATTGGGCAGGAAAAAAAGCAAAGCTAGACATGCATGTTTCAGGGTACAATAGTATATTTCATATTTCTGACAATTCATGTTCATACTGAAGGAACATCTTTCTCTTAGAACTGTATCATATTCCTTCTTCAATTTCACTGTAGATCGAAACCATGTGAATAAGCATGACTGGAGAGGTTTAATTTTTTTAAACAAAAATAGCTATAAAATACAAAGCTACAGCTGCTGCATGTAATCTTATTGCAATCACTATATCATTCCTTTGGCATTTTCTGCCTCAATATATTGTGAATAAAATTTTTCTATAGATATTAAATGATTTAAAAACTCACATTTATGAAAAATTCAGTGCTTCTCAGCCTGCTTTATGGCTGTTTTTTTTTTAATTTCGTGTCATATTTGGGCAGCTTAATTTCCATTCAAACATAAAAGCCCAGCTATAGTTATTTTATAACATCAAGTTATCTTACATCTAACTTGGGACGGTGTTGGAAAGAATGAAAAAGTGCACTGTTAAAATATATTACACTCCTGCACCTTCCAGTCTTTTGAATAAACCTGTGGACAATTCGATGAGGGGTAGGTTTAAGATAGTTCTTATTTCTTGTAGCACAAGACCAAGGACATGATTATGGCAAAAGTGAATTTAGAATATTGTGCAAAAGAACCAGATGTCATCTTACTTATTTCCTTTTGTTCCATTAATGAGAAAAACATTTTGTATACTGTTAATTCTGTAAACAAATGCATGTTCAAAAGATCATTGACGGTCTAGTAAACTTAATATAATATATTTTAGATATTTTAATTTTTTTCCCTCTTGGGGAATACATTTAGTGTGTAGAAAATAGTTCATGACATTTTCATATAAGGTTATATAACTTTTCATACATAAGCATAAATTTGTTGTAGTAAAATTCTTTAAACCAAACAATGTTTTAATCTAGGACATGAATTTAATCTGTTCTTTAAAATCTATTTTTATGTGGCCCTTTAAATATATACAAAAATCCATTGCTAATATAGCAATAAATACTTTGGGTACTGACTGCCTCTTTGGAGTGTATATATAAAATTACGAACTTGTATTCATATTCTTTTCTGTGGTATGTTGTACTAAAATTTCAGAATTACTTTTGCACCATTTTTATACATTTTTTTTCTTTGACGTTGGTACCAATTTTGCTGTAAAACATTGCTGCTTTTTCATTTTAAATATTTTAATAGTGATGATGCAACTTAACAAAGCGATAAATTATGAATACATTTTCAGAATTAGGCGGCTGTAAACTTTTTTTGTTAGTTTTCTCAAGAGTTATATGATCAAACTATGCCATTTTTGTCTGGAAAGGTAAGAATTCGGTTTATTTTCAGCTGCTAGGGTACGTTTTTTGTGGTTAAAAAAGCTTTTTGGTCATTGTAATCTTCATTCATGCTGAGATTTTAAGATCGTCCTATGTAGTATAAAATAGATGATTTTGAGATTTAAGGTTAAGCGTTTGATTTGCTTCCTTTTCCTAAAATAAAAATTGCCTTTCCCAACTGTTATGTCCTAGGTATTGTACTTCTAATTTTAACTTGGATTAACCATTCTGGATCAAGATGTTGACATGAACCAGGCTGCTGTTGAAGTACATGTATATCATAAATTATCTTATGTGTTATTTTCTTGCAAGTTATTATCTTTTCTAAGAAAACAAAAGCCCTATTATTCCTATTGCAAAGCACACAGGAATTCTGAAAGTACAATAATTTAAGACTGTCCGGTAAATGTAGTATTCTTAACTTGTTCTATATTACTTAAAACTGTTGTCTATATAGCTTTAATTTATAGTCAGTTTAACATTGGCATGTCTAGCAAAGAAAATTAAACTTTAAGAGTTTTATAAACTGTTTCTAGGTTGCTAAAGAATTTATTTTTCTACTATATATGGTATAGACAAAGCATCAAACTATGTACAGGAAAAAAGCCTAACTATTTCTTTTGGAAGTAGGCTGAACGGAAAATTTTCAACTGTCCATGTCTCTTCATATTCAGTCTAGTGTAACTTTCCTGCTGTGAAATGAATTTTACTTTACACTATTTCTGTTTTTTGCTCTACTAGTATATATAGTCAGCTATGATCATTTAAAATTCATCTGCATACAGTAGCATTTTTTATGTTACAACTAGCATTTACCATTTTCCACATTAAACCACATAATACATATCTGCAAAATTGATATGAATTTTCTTCTTTATATCATAGACATGGCACTCACAGTGAGTTCATCTAAATACTCCCACAATTGGTATAGTAAGTTTCACTAACAATGATTGAAAATTAAATAACTACTTAAAACAATATATGACTGAATTAGTTTTTGTCCAGATCTTAGTTTTTATGTTTTAAATATTGAAAAAGTATTTTAATTATTTGCTTTCCTATGGAACAGCTGAAAGACAAGGGGCATATAATAACATGAAACTTTAGAAGATTAAAAGAAGGGACTAAAGAATCCCTCATAAATTTCATTAGTATCCAAATTGGGGGGGGGGGGGCAATAGACTTTTACCAATTAAATTTTAAAGAAAACTAATAAATAAATTTCACAAGATTGACACTATTTTCATTGATGCTTCCTATGTCTGATTGTTACATTATTGGGCTTAAAGAGCCTTGTTTAGCTTAGATATATAACAGGCATATTGCTACTCTTGATTTATGCATTCAGCAGATCCAACCAACCATTTGGGAATCAAATTATATTCCTTCAAGGTGATTTATAATTAATTTTTTTTTAGAAATAAATTTTTTTAAAAGTAATAGCCTAGGTACAGTGTATTTCAGTTTTAAATGGTATTTGTTAGTAGTTTTGAACATTTATAATGTAAATACTGTAGGTGACAGCAGTCTGATTTAGGTGAAAAGCAGCTTTTATTTTCCATCCTATATGTACATAATGTGGACTTGCCTTTCCTTTTGAGGTACTGGAATATAATTTCTAATATCTCTAAACTATAAGCAAAAGGAAACAATTGGAATAAGAACCTAGGCCTTAGCTTCCATGGTGATTTTAGTTTTTTTATATACAGTAATAATTGTGATGCTATTTGTCAACTGGATATAAATATATATATATATATATATAATTTTAAAACGTCAAAAGCGCTTTGTTTCTTTGTTTTTAATTAATGTAATCTTGTGCTTCACCACCAACAGGATGCTGCAGTGAATTAAATATCAGTGAAGCTTATTCTGTATAAAGAATGCTATGAATAAAACATGATGATGCTTACTGTGTATAATTTTTAGTTCTGGTGGCTCTCACCGATTTGTTTAAAAATTAGTTTATTTTTTTGAGTAAAATTTTGACTCAGAATGTTTTTTAAGTGAATCTTGTATATATACGTGTATATGTGTGTGAATATATATATATGTGTGTATATATATCCATCTATCCATATATATATATATATATATATATATATATATATATATGAAATGGAAAAAGTGGCAAACTTCACTAGGTGAGATAAATTAATGACTTTAATCGTATGTTATCAATGGAGGTCAGCTGTTTCCTCTATTATGGTAAATTAAAAGTTGGAATGATGAGCATTCAGTAGAAACAAACATTAAAACCTTGATCTCTGAAGCCTAGTTAATAATTGGATAAAGGATCTTGATAAGAATGTTTGATTTGATAGGAATTTTAATGAGGCACTAGAATGTCTTAAGTTACCTAAAATTTTACTATTATGAGACTAGAAATAGAACCTAAAAGGAATCTTAGTTCTTACTGTATGAATCTCAAGACTAATTTTTGTGTGAATTGGATTTGGGGGAGGGAGTTAGGTGGAAATCGTTAGTTTTACACTACATTCTTATTTTTCCTGCTTTTTTATCCTAGTCTTGAATTTTTTCAATTGAACTTTGAGAAATATATTGGGAATTTTGACTCTTGTTTTCTCCAATACTGAGACATTTATGGAAAAAAGTTATTTTTGTAGGCTGTGTAAGTTTACAGTATCTTGTTTAAGTTGCCTTACAAAATTTTATTTAAGGGAAACCTGTCTTCTAGTATTTTTGTATTATATTAGAATGAAAAGATGTGCTTTAAACATTAGCTTCATAACTATCATAATCATAGGATTCTTACTTTTAACATTTTCCTTTGTGAAATAAATCTCTAGCATCTCTACCTTTGTCTCCATAATTAACAACATAGATAGGAATTAATTTCTCAATCATCTTTATCTCTAGAGCTATTTCCCAGGGAATTTGGAGAGAAAGATAGACAAGATCATTACAAAATTGATGACAAAACTATGTGGAAATTTTGTAAAAATTGTAATTGTCAGAGTTTAAAAAATGAATTTGCTAGACTCAGTAGAGAAAATATTAATTTGGTTGTCATTTACCTAATCAATACTACTATGAAGTTATTCATTGTTCTAAAGCATATATGTAACTGATTTAGAAGATATAAATAAGCACATCACTCCAACTGGTTTTACACTTGACCACAGATGTGACTGGTCACAACATTATGAAAGATAAGTCAAGAAGCAAGAATTAACAAAAAATTCTGGACCATAGCAAGATTTGGTTTTTTTTTCCCCCCTTCTGATGAGAAGGGACTTTAGAGCTTACCCCTCGATGAAGCAAGAATCCATTCCACCAGACTGCCCAACAAAGGATCTTCAGCCCTTCTGCAGGAAGACCTTTGGTCAGAGAGAAATCCAAAATTCTCAGTCTTATCTCCTGTGCTAGCCCTTTTAGATCAACTTCGTCATTTCATGGAGAACAAGAAGTTGATTGATTCAGCTCCATTATCTACAAAAGCCTCATGAGTATTGCAAAGCAAATCCTTTCTTGCTCACATTTTCCCAGAGTCATAACTGATGAAGTGACTCAAGGTATCCCAGGGTACTATGAATAGGCTTCATACCATCACTGATTCCCAATGCAGTATATCTATAGGTGGTGGTTTATAGGAATTGAGAATTTTAAAATGTGAAATCAAATGTAATTAAATTGAATCTAGCTTTGAATTTACTCTTCCCTCTTTGCTTCTGTTCATGTACTGCTGAATTGAACTGGAGAAAGTCATGAAACTATAGTGATTGGGTCAACTCTGTTTATGTTACATAACCACAGTCGCCTTCATCAAAGCCAGACAAATATTTTTATACCTCACTTGCTGACTTCCCATGACAGCTATTGTCTGAAATCTTTTTCATTTCTCAAGTATTGTATGACATCAACTCTTTTATTGATGTAATTTTAATTTCTACAGTAATTTGTATTTGGTTTTGTTTTTTTGGTTTTTGTAAGGCGATAGTGTTAAGTGATTTGCCCAAGATCTCACAGGTAATTATTAAGTGTCTGAGTTCAGATTTGAATTCAGGTCCTCCTGACTCCAGGACTTTTGTTATATCCACTATGCACTTGCCCTCAATAATTTATTATAATTTCTTCACCCACTTATTTTTAGTTTATAGATTATTTAGCAATATGATCTGTTGATGTATTTTAGCATTTAATTTATGCCCTAACAGTTTTTCTTTAAAACTATATGCTTTATGAAAAACAGTACTTTCTTTGAGATTCCCATTCAGTAACCTACAAAAGTCTTTTATTTCCAATATTATATTCTTTATGAATTTTTTGTTCAATTTGACAAAAACAATAAGATCTCACAATACTTATTTTTTATTTTTCCTGTAACTCATTTAATTTTTCCCTTGATTATCAATTGCTTTGTAATTTGGCATATGTACATATCTTCAATAATGATGTTTATTCAACTATGCTATCTTTAAACATATATAAAATAGTTTCTCTACTTATCTCCCATTGATTTTTTTTTTTACTATTGCCTTGCTTGAGGTCAAGATAATTGCTGCTTTTGTGATTTCTTCAGAGGAATAATAAATTAACTATGCATATTTATATCTTAAGTGAATTTCTTGTAAATATCAAATCAGGGAATTTTAATTCTAAATCTATTTTCTACAGTTGTAATTTATGGTGATTTTTGTCCCATTCACTTTGATGGTTATGATTATTAAGTTTGTTCTTTCATCAAGCCCTGTGAAAATATTTCTCCTCTCTGTCTTTACTTGAGGTTTTTTCCTCTCAGTCTCTTACTCACCTTATCAGTACCCTCTCTGACTACACCCAAGTCTCCCACTTAATATAAATATATATTAATTTTTTTCCTTGCCCAACCCAAAAAAGAGTCCTGTTCTTGAGATTCACAATCTTCCTACCCTCTCCACTAACCTGGAATGATCTTTTCTTTTGATGTTCTAATTATGAAATAGTTCTTTTTTCCCCTCATCTTTTCTGGGATTTTTTTTTCCATCCTTAAAAAGAAAACAAACCTAAAGCTATAATATTTCTCTAACAATAACTTCTTGTGTGTTCATTATGGTCAAATTTTGAATGTACCATATAGTCTCTTAGCCTAGCTTCCTAGAGATAAGTATTTGATAATCAGTCTCTTCACATTGTTTAAATGTGCTTACCTTTTTAAAGTGTCTTGTCCATTGTATTTACTAACTAGCTGTTATTTCAAAACAAAACAGGAATGTTAGTAAATAATCTATTTTGTTAAAAGTTCTTTTTGACCCATGCAGGTTTTATCTCAGCTTTGCAAAATAAATAATTTGATAGTTGTGAATCACTTTGCTTTTTTTAAAATTTTTATTGCCTTATCTTTTCTTAGTTGGTACATAGTCCTTTATGATCCTGAGAGGCCATGATTTCCTAGCCACTTGAAATATTTTTCCTTTGACCTTGGCCATCTCATTTCTAGGGATATTATTAATGTTCTCTAAAGCTGTCCAAGAGGGTTTAGCAAACTCTGCTTTGTTCCTGAGGTCCAACACTTTCAGAAAATTTCAAGATTACTTAAAATGTGATACTCTAGTTTTATTATGTTCTTCTGGTAGCCAGTAATTCTTAGTTTTTCTCTGTCCTCTTTTCCATATCTGTTACTTTTGATTAATAGGTACTGGTCAGCTAGGTGGCTCACTAAATGGAATGCCAAACCTGGAGTTTAGAAGAACTGAGTTCAAATATGACCTTAGGCACTTACTAACTGTACAAATCTGAGCAAGTTACAGTACAACTCTTGTCTTCTTCAGTTTCCTCAACTATAAAATGAGGATAAAAGCATCTATATCCCAAAATTGTAAGGATGGAGTGAGAAAGAGGTGTGCTTAGTAGTGCCTAGTACATAACAGTGCATAACATAGATATGACTTGTTAACTTCAATATTCTTATATTTTAATTTTTAGTTCACTACTCTTCTTTTTTTCAATGTATATTTCTTGTCCAGGTTAGTTATGTTTTAGACTGTCTACAAGGTGTATCTCTTCTTTCCTCTCTTTTAGTAGGCTTCCCAATCATTTCAATAATCTTCATGACCATTCCATATTATTTTCTGAGATTTATCATAGAATAGATTTCTTCTGAAATGTGTTTTGAAATTTTTTTTTATAGTATACTTTCTTTGTATTATTAGGAGGCATTTTCCTGTGTTTGGTCATTTCTTCATACTCTTTATTTTTTTCCTGCTCTTACCATGGGTTCTGAAATACAGAATTCCCTCTGTACTGAAGGGTAGAGACAAATAGTTAAATCTTTGAGGGCAATCTGCTAGGGCTTCTGATGAAGCTCCTTGGTAATTGTTTGCCCCAATAATTGTTACTTTAAATTTACTTTGATTCAGAAGCTGCTGACCAAGAAGGAGTCTGTATTACCAGGGTAGGAGTGGGAGATGAGCAAAAAGATTAATATATTGTATTAAACTTTTTTATTGAGAGAAACATAAGAATATAATGAACAGTAGAATGAAATAAAAGTTAAGTTGTTGCAGGTTTTCTATAACCCATGATTTTCATATAATCCCTAACCCCTCTTGAAGTTTATATTTGGTAAAAATTCCTTACATCTTGGGTTTTCTTCCTGATAAAATATTTCTATATAAAATAGGATAACAGATAATGTAGCAGAGAGGTAAAAGGATTGACTTTAAGATTCCAGTCTTATTATTCTGAAGCCATGGAGAAGTCATTTCACTTCTCTGAACCTCAGAGACCTCAACTATATAAATAATTCAGATATTAATAATTCCAGCTAAAAACATTAACTAGCCAGTTGTGCACCACTATAAGATTTAAAAATTTTACTTTTATTGGGTACCCCTTCTGCTGATACAGAGTGTATTTTTTAACCATGCCTTTGTCTTACTGTGGTAAAATGACAAACATTTTTCTAATGACCAACCTTTCTAAATGTTAGTTAATTCTTAGACAATGGACATTTAATATGTTGCTCTGGGATCATTCATGATTACTTTCCATCTTGGTAGAAACTTCCAGATTTTTTATTTGCTCACACATAATGATGAGGGAGTGCAAAAAAGAAAATAATGATGAACCACTTAAGTTATCCAGTGCATGAATTTCCTAACAGTAAAGCTTTATCTGTAATTCTGGATTGTAAATGTCTTTTTCTTTTAATTCTGGTTGTGTTCTAGAATTCAATGACTTAGCTGCACCTCCTGCAGAAGAATCACTTTGAAATAAATGTGCTTCAAGGTGGACTTTTTTTTAGATCTTGTGAAGCATTTATTCTAAAATTTGAATTCGTTGTTAACAAGAATAGCACTTGCCTTTATAAAGGTTTTTTCATCATCATCCTTAAATTGGTGTTTCTGAAAGTCTATGACATTTGTAATTGCCTTGCTTATATTTTAGTATCAGTCCTGAGTTAGAAAAAATGCCTTTATTCCATTGTTTAAAATTCTTTATTAAATATTTCTGTATACAGCTTTATATTTATACCTTAGATGTATATGATACTAATATAAATACATTATCTCAACTTATAGTCACTTTAAGAAGTAGCCAGGATATATTAATACATTTACTTCACAAATGGGGCTCAGAAAGGAAAATTGTGTTTTCCAAGGTTGCACAACTTGGGAGTGGTAGAACTAAAGGGAGAAATTGGTTATTTTACTCCTAATCACTTCACCAAGACAGCAGCATTCCTGAAAACTTCTTCATATATTATAATTAAATGCTTTGAAATTTATGATGATTGTCCTGTAAAGGCAGTACAAATATATATTTTAATATTTTATTATTTGAACATATTTTAGAACTCGAAAGTCATTAAAGAACTTCCCCCTCAAAAGAATTTGGAAAGTAATATTAGTTGGGGGGGGGGGATGAATGTAGGACTTGTTGAGGCATAATTTTTTAACCTTCCCCATTAGGTAATTCTTATGTAGGAAGTAAAGCTTCAAAGGAAGAGGCAGGTATGTATGTGAGGAAAAGTGGAGTTAAATGGATTTTTGGAGTTTGAAACATAAAACTGTTTTCTGCAACAGAATCTGTGCTTTCATTTTTAAAACCAATTTATTTTACCAACCAGTATCCTATAACTTCAGTACTTCAACATATATGTGATTCCATAGATCTGAATACACACCCCACAGTGGTGCAGATCACAGTCTATTCATGAAGCTATAATCCATGTCTTCTTATATTTTATGTCCACTCACAATGCTCACTTTAGATCTCTTACTGTTATGTAGATACCAGTAGAATACAGGACTGTTCATCTATTAACTACTGTCTTTGCTATGTGATTGTCCCATCTCCTTTTCCTATAATCTCAATTCAGTTAGCTTGTGGTGAAACAGTATTTGAGTGCTGTAGATATGCTGTGAAGAATAGTACTTTCAATGAGCATGCATCTTACTATTTATATCTCTTTGCCTTTCTGTCACTCCTGGTCCAAATTTTTTTCAGTGGTAGTGTGCTTCTTTCTATTGACTCCTGCCATGTGTTGTAGGACGAATGCCACTTAAATAAATTTCGGAAATCTCTCAAGGTATGAAGAGAAAGTTTTATTTGTTTCTCAAGGAACAGGCCCCAATCACAGAGACTGAGGCAAAGGGAAAAGACCCAAGGGTCACATTTATCCTAACTGCAGTCCCCCCTCCCCACTGACCCATCCTCATTAATGAGGAATGTAGTCTTCACAATATAAACTAAACTAAGGAAAAGGGCTTATAATTCAAACAGGATTATCCCTTCAACCCTAGGAATTGAATGGTCATCCTGTCTTCAAGAGATAGGTTCAATTGACTCTTCAATATTCCAGAAGTTGCTTGTCAAGGGAGGAGGAGCACATGGTTAAACTATTTTTCTAATCTATAATCTACTGAAGAAATCTCAGACTTTATCCCACTCACATGCATCTCTTCTTTGTCCTTAGGATTCAATGATTTTAGCATTACAAAAAGATTATTCATGTTTTTAAAAGATGGGCCTTTATTTCCAGGAGAAGGTGGATGTCTTAAACAGAATTGTTGGGAAAAAAATCAGATATCTTTAAAGCTCTGGGTAAGGGATGAATTCTTAATTAGCAAGGTGCAGTGGCAATTAACAAAAGATAAGACCCCTAGTATATAAGTGGTCAAAGGATATGAGCAAACAGTTCTCAAAAGCATTACACATTTCTAACCATATGAATCTTCTATACCACTAATAAGAGAAATGAAAATCACTGCAAATGAAATGATGTCTCATACTCTAAAAATGTGCAAAAATGATTTTACCCCCCCCATTCTCCCCCACCTCCCAGCAAGAATGATCCATTTTGGAAGGATTGTAAGAGTTACACAAACACATCATTGTTGGTAGAGCTATGAATTGTTATAAGCATCTACAAAATGATTTGAAATTATAGGAATAAAGTAATTAAAATATTCATACCCTGGGTTTAACCCAGAAATTCTACCATCAGGCACACACACACACATATGTATGTATATGTATAAATAGCAAAAAAATTCTGGTATGTGAAGGCAATTGACTTGTTATAAGGCCATTGTGCTGTAAGAAATATAATTTCAGTGAAGCATGGAATAACGAATTGATATAAGGTGAAGTAAAAGGAAGGCTATATTACAATGATTATGTAAATAAAAGAAAACAACTAAAACCAGATGTTGCAAAAATATAAAGAACAAGTTTGGTCCCAGTGAAGAGATAAAAATAGACCTCCCACCATTAATTTGTAGGGATCAATGTTCACTGATTTAGAACATTACAAAGACCAGATTTTTTCAATATGTTGATTATTTTACTGGTTTTTTCTTTGTCATTTTTAAAAAATTTTTTTATAAGGGATGGCTTTCTAGGAAGGGGAGGAGGAAGCATGCAGAAAGAAATCTAGGATTTTTTTTTAAATTTATTTTTAAAAAAAGAAACCTGGGAGAAAAAAAAATCCCAAACCTGTAGTTTCTTAGACTTTATTCATTTTTGAGACCACTTTGTCATCCATCTTTAGTGTCTGGCCAAGAGGCCTATTGTTCATCCTTTGTTTAAAGAGGACTAGTCCTTACTTGTGGTTGAATTGGAATTACTGAAGAGTTGTATTAAATTGTCAAATTCACTCTTTCCACAGTCATTGAATCCTAGAGTCAAAACAGAAGTCAGGATAACTGTTAATGACCCAGATTGTGGTGTAAGACCCTGGCATCTTTAATGACTGATCAAACTCTTAAGTATTCTGGTGCCTGTTTGAGCTACCTATATATGGCTGTTGGAACAAATTATTCTCATCCACTTAATCTACCAGGAAAAAGTCTTCACATGCTTGCAGTGGACATATCCTTCTAAATCACCTATGGGTTTGTCAGGTGTGTTCAACTGATTTATCCTATTTCTGAGATGGTTTTATTGGGGATAACATGCTACAGCCATAGGTGAGGATTGGGTGAAAGGTAAACACCAAAGAAAGATGAGTAGTTCTGAAAAGGCAAGCTTTCACACCAGAGCTGCTAGTCTTCTCTGAATATACAATCCAAGAAACATTTTGATGAATTGACTAATGATATGGTTATGCATTCAATTACTCGAATAGTTTGAACAATAGATATTCACTTGTTTTTCTCATTTGATAATCAGTTTACTATGAAGAAATATGGATCTTATTTAGGAGTATTTGCAATGTTATAGAGTTGATGTAATTAGCATAATGTTATCCATAAGTATCTGCGAGTCCTCACCACAAGGAATTACTCTTATATTTGGAGTTTGTGCTGGTCATCCTTTATTATAATGGCAAATATATGCCTTGGAGAGACAGTATGGTATTAGTTGATAGGTTACTGAAGTTTGAGTCAGGAAGACTAAACATCATAGCCTCTCCACCATGGTAACAGTGTGACCATGGGCAAATCATTTAACTTTTCTAGCTTCAGTATGTAAAATGAGAGGGTTGGACTGGTTGACTTAATTTCCCCTCCAATTCTAAATAATCCTATCATCTTTGATATTGCCTCAAATTTCTTAAACTGTTATAGGAAATGGAGATAGTCTTTTCTTTCCCAGGTTTTTCTATTATCAACTTCCCCTTTCTTTTCTTTCATGGCCTTTATTTCTTTCTGAATGAAAATCAAGTCTTCTGTTTCAAGAGTTTTTGCAAGACTCCTGTTCACCGTTTATTGTTTTAATTCTCTTTTTTTGTGTGTATATTTTCTCCTAATCTTTTTCGATATGTTTCCTTCAGTCAAAGCATTTGGACTTTTTAAGTTTTAATTTCATGTTTCAAAGATTGCAAACCTCTTTTTGATAATAATGGGGCCTAGTGAAGATGCTCAACCACTCATTCCTCATGCATTCCTCATGTCACTGGTTCTCTGATTAAAAAGAAACCTATTGATTGATTCTACAGTTAGAACTAGGGTGCATTCAATGATGAACAAAGTTAGTGTCTGGATCTGACTCTTCTTGATTGTTATTCAAAAAAGATATGACAAGATACAGTGGATCTCTGAGTATAGAGGAGGCCTCAAGCCCTCACTCAATTCAGAACTGGCATGAAGCCAAGAATGTTTGCCTTACCATTGCTTCTGGCTCTTTTGTATATATTCTTTCCTATTTTTGCTTGAAAAAGCATTATAGATTTTTATGATTTAATGTGCTTCAATAGGTCAAGAATATCAGACACCAGAAATGTGAAAATTGGAGTTCATGGCAGAAACCAGATTATGAAGGGTAAAGTCCTAAAATGGGGCTGTCCAAAATATGGTGGTCCAGAGTGAAATTTTATGTAGCCTGTCAGTGGGTTTTAATTTTATCACTAATAAATAATCTTGGTGTCAATTTTCTTTGGTGTTTTTAAGCAGCATTACAGATATCACATGGGATGCATTCTGTCTGTGTGATACAGACTAGTCAATATGCATCTACCTTTATATTGTTGTGTTGTTTCTTTGTGTTTGCTTTTGCACTTTGCGCCATCTGTTATATTGATGATACACATTCCCCCACTATCTAAGAAGTTAAAAGTGCCATGACTTCCATAGCACTTGCTAAACTAAGGTAAGCCTACAAATTAACTATCATATTGATGTACTGTATTATTTATTCTAGTTGAAGCCCTCAAATAATTATTTTATTTTAATGTGGCCCTAAGATAGCTTAAAGTTGGACAGCCCTATCCTAAGAGATCTGCTTAATTTAGACCAGCAGAGATATGGACTCATCCATCCACTGGCCAAGCTGCATTTGGAAATTAACTTGGTGGGGTGAGGACCATATAGAGAAACACAGTAAAATTTGATCCAGCTGTCTTCAGTGACTAAACTGGTTTAGGGAGAATATACTCCTAGGTGAAAGGAGGAAGGAAATATTTGTTCTTCTTTCTATAACTTTATACTAAGAAATTTTGTAAAAGTTAAGTACAACATTCATTTCTGTTAAAAATATGTGAAAGTATTGATATAAATGTATTTTTCCTTAAATTGATTAAAAAGCATTTATCTAAAACCTTCGACAAGTATTATTTGTAAAAAGGATAAACTAAAAAGCTTTCCCAGTAAGTTCAAGTATGAAACAAAGATGCCCACTGTCACCAATATTTTTCAATATTATGTTGGAAATCCGAGCAGTAGCAATGAGAAGAAAAAGAAATAGAAATAGAATGTATAAGAATAGAGAATAAGGTAATAAAACTATCTCTTTGCAAACAATATGATGTTATACTTGGAAAATCTGACTCAAAAAGTTGAAACAATTTTAGCAAAGTATTAGTATTTAAAGTAAATCCACAAAATCATTGATAGGTTATAAACAAAACCCTGCAAGAAGTTAGTAACAGATAAATTTTTATCTTCAAATCCATTTAAAATTTTATAGTAATTTATATATATTTAAATATATTAAATATATTTATAATTTATAATTCTACTGTAGACAGTATAAAATATCTAGAAGCATACCTGCTAAGATAAGCTTCAGATCTATGTGAACATAATTATAAAACTTTTTTTGTACAAATAAAATCAAATTTAAATAAGACAAGCTCTCATGACTGACAGTATCAAAGGCCTTGGTTAGGTCAATGAACATTTTGTACAGACCTCTATTCTGCCCCTGGCATTTCTTCTGGAGGTGTCAAGCAGCAAGCATCATTTCAACCATTCTTCAGCTATTTCTGAAGCCACACTGCCTCTTTAGTAGATGACCATCTTTCAGATGAAGGATCTGCCCATTAGGGAGGACAATGAATAGAATCTTGCCAACAAGCACTAAGAAGATTCCTCCCCCCCCCCCACCAACACACACACACACACACACACACACACACACACACCCCCTACCAGGATTGTCACAGGACAGCTTTTGTTGCAACAGACAGTGAAGGCCTTAATCTCCTGGGGAATATCCTTTTGACATATAACCTGGAAGATTTTGGTAAACTTCTTTATGAGCAGTGGATCTTGAAGATCTCTGCTAGAATGCTATCAGTGCTAGATTTTTTGCCACATTAGAAGAATCTAATGTTTTTCATTTAGCAGCTTCTAAATTTTCCTGTCATTTTTGTAAAACTGATCGTGATATTTGTGCATGTTCAGATGAGCAAATATCATCCTGTACACCTAGTTTCTAAAAGCCCCTTCCTTTTCTGCTCTGCTATTGCTAATTGTGTGCTGACTCAGCTGCATGGAGAAGCACCCCAGTCAGCTGACACAAAGTCTCCGGAGAGTTGTCTTGCCTTAGTGACACCGGTTTTTGTTGAATGTGAATGTTTAGCTTAAAGAGGATGTCTATGATTGGTCCAGCACTCTTCACCTTCATCACTGTCACATCCTATTTGTCCCTTCTTTTTACAATGTCATAGTCTATTAAATGCCGCTGCTAGCTGTGAGGGAGTAGCCATGACATTTTGTTGTATTTAGATAAACTGAAGACAGTGTTGGTGGTGAGAAGTTTGTAAGATACACAAGACTTTAATAATAAGTGACTGTTGTTATTGCTGTTTTTGACTCCATTCTTCCTAAGGACTCCTTCCCATGTCTGAAAGTCTGTGCTTGCTCTGGGATTAAAATCATCCAGAATTAGTAGCTTATTTTCTTTTGGATATTGATGATTAAGGTCTCCAGATCTTCATAAAATTTTTCTTTGACTCCATCAGGGTTCATCATGATGGGAGCACAGGCAATGATGATAGTGGCATGGCATTTCCTACAAGTGGCAGTTGCAATGTCATTAGCCAACTGTTCATTCCTTTTTGGAAGGCTTGCTGACTAGATCAGATTGCAAAACCTACACAAGCTTCATTGGCACTCCATGCCCCAGTAGAAACTCCAGAAAAATATGTAACCAACTGCAACTACATCTAGCTGACTTTCATTTGCCATTCTTGTTTCACTTAGGGAAGTTATTTAGATGTGGTACCTACTGAGTTCTCTTACATCAAAAGCTATTGTTCTTTTGGTCTGCCTGACTTTGTATTGTCCTTGAACATGCCCACATAACAATGATAAGTAGAAGCATCTTCACAAAACTTTTTGTGCGTTTTTCATGTGTTTTGATCACAGGGATCCTCACTTGCCATAGTAAGTAGGTCAGGGTTGGGTGAAGCTGACAATTTTTCTTTATGACTCAACATTTCCTTTATTTGTACAAAATAGTGAATAATCATCCCCTCCCTGGGGGGGTGGGGGTGGAAATGGTGGTTTAGGATTTAAACAAGGCCTTAGGTCCCAAAGCATCTACTTTGAAGTTTTGGAACTAGCTGAAAAATATGGAATGCTTCATGAATTTGCGTGTCATCCTTGCACAGGGGTCATGCTGATCTTCTCTGTATCGTTCCCATTTTAGTATATGTGCTGCCAAAGCACTTTTGTGCAAAGCAAGCACAAAACAGACAATTTTTAGGGCTCCCTTTCTAACCCCCTTCCTCACACCAGTACAACCCTCATAAAAAAATGTCTCAGATACCTAGAGGGCAGCCAAGTCCATGGCGCTATAACTGATTAGTATAGTGGTTCCTGAAGGCTGGAGTGATTATGGCAATTTCTTAAAATAGGAGAATGAGGTTTGCCTTGTAGACTGACACTTGCTTTCATTTGAACAGATAGATGCTATTGTAAAATTATTGATTGGCCTAATTTCAATCTTGTGTCTCAGGGAATGGGGAGGACTGAGAAGAGGGGGAGTGACAGAAAATAGCTGGTCAGTAATGCAGTCAGAACATACACAAAATTTTTCAATTAAGTTCCATGTCTTATATGAGTGCAGTTCATGGCATTTCAAAACAATTGCAAAAATAGCATCAAAGATCACTAATCACAGATCACATACAGATATAATAAACATAATAATGAAAAGTTTGAAATATTGTGAGAATTACTAAAATACAATATAGAAACAAGAAGTGAGTACTCCTGTTAGAAAAATAGCAGGGCAGGCCCAGTGGATCAGGAGGACCTAAGTTCAAATCTGCCTTGCAAAAAAGGAAAAATAACACTAATAGACTTGCTTGATACTAGGTTGCCATAAATCTTCAATTTGTAAAAAGTGAAATATTTTTGTAGCACAATAAAGTGAAGTGCAATAAAATTAGGTATGCCTGGATTGTTATCAACTTCTGATGATGAATCTTTTGACAGTGCCAAGGACTTTAGCGATCAAGACCTTTTTTGCTGTGTCTTCAATAAATGGATGTGTGTACCTCAGTGGAAGCATCATTAATGTAGAGATTCTTGGGTTCAGAATTCTGGGATGTCTCCATTAGAGTCTGAGGTTCAAGTGGTGGTCAAGGTTGTGGTCATGGCTTGACTTGCCTGGGCCATGCTTCCTCCTGTTACTCCTCAAAATGTTTCAGCTAGGTGGCTTCAGCTTGGCTGGCCTACTTGCCCTGTGAATGGAAATTGGTTGGTAGAGCTGACCACAGATTCACAAAGGTTTGCTTCCTGGATGATGGTTATAAGGGCTGGACTAGAAGTAGGACTAGTGATGTGGAAGGATATTGCAACTCCCAAGGCCCTTGAATTTATCTTCCTGTATTTAGGAGTTGATCCACAGCTATTACTGATGTGGAAGGAGGTCCCCCTCTTTTTTTTTTTAGGCTTTTGCAAGGCAAATGGGGTTAAGTGGCTTGCCCAAGGCCACACAGCTAAGTAATTGTTAAGTGTCTGAGACTGGATTTGAATCCAGGTACTCCTGACTCCAAGGCCCGTGCTTTGTCCACTATGCCACCTAGCTGCCCCTAGAAGGTCCCCTTCTTCACAGTGTTTTTTCTTCCCTAAGTCAGAACTACAGGGGTTGTTCTGGAAGCATGTCAGTGTCTGAGGGAAGCTCATGGTCAAAGTGGTGGTTGTTTGATCCACACATGTTTTTTGTCAAGCTGTTTCCTCAATTAGTCTGATTTCCCTCCCCTGCTTATTGTTAATTGGTGTTAGTTCCTATTTAGCAGTTACCATTAATCATTGAACATGTGTTCCTTGTTGTTGCTAGGTGGCGCACTGGATAGAGTACTGACCCTGGAGTCAGGAGGACCTGAGTTCAAATTTGACCTCAGACAATAATTACCTAGCTGTGTGGCCTTGGGCAAGCCACTTAACCCCATTGCCTTGCAAAAAAACAAAACAAAACATGTGTTCCTTTAGAAATTTAGAACAAAGGTAGGCAATGTGATTATAATGGAAGAGTGTTCAATCTGGAATGAAAGAATCCAAGTTCAAATATCTCTGCCTCTCTTCATGTGACTTTGGACAAGTCACTTCACTCCTTGAATTTGTCTCCTCACAGACACAAAAAGGGGCTTGGACTAGATGGCCTCTGAAATCCTTTCAAGCTCTGTACACCTGATCCTGTGATTGCCAAGGTGACTAGGGTTGTAAATAGCATTCAAATATAAAAAGGACTTGGAATGATGCCTTTTTTCTGTAATATTATTTTCTGTGGGTTTCTATGAAAATTTATCATAGCTGAGAAAGATGGTAAAGCCAAAGGAAAGGTAAGGAAACAAATAGCTGCTCATAGATTTGGAGTATTTTAGATCAGGAATTCTTAACCTAAGAGACTGATGACTGGGTTTTAGGAGTTTGGTGAACACATGGATTTGAAAAAAAATATTTTTATTTGTATAAATCTTTAACTAAAATGAGCATTTTTTTAGTTATTAATATAAACCACACACCACAATAGTATTAGCAGCATCTCAACTTTGTCACCAATAGAAATTACAGATAATTTTATATTACATTTCAGTGTCTGTGGATATCTCAAAATGTAATTTATGCTCATCATTATTTCAAAGATATATAATTTTACTGCAGCTAAATTGTACATTATAGCCTTTTTTGGTCTAAACACACTCATTTTATGAGCTGGCATCTTTTAGTTATTCAGCTACCAGAAGATGAAGTTTTATGTTCTCCCACTCATGGTCCCAGACATCTATTTTGCTTTTCTAGTATTCCCAAATTTAATTGTTATTGATTAATATGTGGAAGGATGTGAGTTGTTTTCATTGTTCGTTAAACTTTGCAAAAGTGGACAGTCTGAATAAGAATTCTTAACTCTCTGGTGAGCAATATAGCATTTTTTAGTGCATGTTTGTGTGCTATAAGTGTAGATCAGGCAAGTTCAAACATGTCAAATGGTTCAGATAACTGTGGGAGTGTTATTAATAGTAAGTTACCATTGCTTAAAAAATTGCTCAGTGATATGGGTCATGTGGTAAATTCTTTAAACAGAAAGATTCTTTCTCATTTGTATTTCTCTTCATATTCCTTTTTTAATCCATTTTCTGTATTATGAAGCAAAGGCATGTACATACAGGATATTGTACAAATGGGGTTGGATATTATTAGTCTGTGAAAATACCACACATCTTAAAAAATAATGTCACAAGAAAACCTCAGTCTACATCATAAATGAAAACTATTATTTTTAGGAAGGCACAAAGAGCCACAAAGCTCTGTAACAATAGCTAAATTCCAGGAAGCACTAGCTGCTGTTAGAACCACATGCCTCTATTAGAGGATTAAAAGTCATTTAAATGTGTTAAAACTTTGAAAAAATTGTTAAAACCTGCTTATTTGTTATACAACTTTCTTGTGTATCTTACGCTTTGCTTAATTATCACAGAAATTACTTGTTTCTTTGAAACATTTTCAAACTTAAAAATAGTGAGTTTTGAAAAACAATTATATCAGACATTTTATTTTAGATTTATTTTATTTTTTACATATTCAATTAAGATAATATGTCAAAGTAAAGTATGGTAAAGGTCTTTATGAAAAGGTTTCATTTGTATTAATGCAATAATGAGACACAAAACTAATAATTTTTGCATCAAAATATTCTTTCAAACAAATATCTAACCAGTAAAACTGAAAAGTTACTTGATTCCTGTTCATCCGAAATAGCACCTCAAGATATGGATTCTTTTTTATGTGAGGGAAGGTCAGTTTGGGAAAATCTGGGACACTCTAAGACACTTGTATTTTCCATTCCACAATAACTTTTCCAGAAGCGTTCCATAAAGTTGCTTACTAAATAGCTAAACAAAAGAAACCCCACCCTCTTAAAATCTTAGCATTTACCCTCCCCCCTCTTTTTTTAACGTTTTTTGAAAGGTAAATGGGGTAAAGTGGCTTGCCCAAGGACACACAGCTAGGTAATTATTAAGTGTCTGAGGTCAAATTTGAACTCAGATACTCCTGACTCCAGGGCTGGTACTCTATCCACTGTGGCACCTAGCCATTTACCCCTTTCTTAAAGCTAATCAAGTTCAACTGTCTAATTAATATCAAAAGATAATTGGGGGAAAGCATACTGATGGTGGTACATGAGCTATGGTACTAGAAAGACACCAGTATTTCCTCAGGGCTAACCCTGTGTTTCTAGGGGACATAGTAGCCATGTTCCAGAGACCTTACTAGTTAGAACAAGTTGGGGTTGGGATAATGGAGCATACACTACATTTCTATTTCCTGAAAAAAATCTATTGACCAAAAATTTTGCTTATTCCCATAGTTATAAATTGTTAGCATCTGGAGATAAAGTGAAACTTAAAGATTTTTCTAGTCCAACCTTTTTTCTCAGATGAATAAATTGGCTCCTAAAAAAATTAGGTGATTTGCCCTTGACAAGACTGATTTCCATGACTCTCAAGTTCACCATACCAATGTACCTGTTTGTTAATTTTAGTTTTTTTGTGGACTCAGGAGCATTTAGAGGATGTGTATCTGAATTTGAATATCAGCACCCTAAATCTTCCAGGATTGCAAATGGGAAGCTCACTTGTCAAAGCACAAATAACTGACAGTTTCACCAGGCTAGTCTCTGAATTGCTGTTTTGACATCTCAAGTTCATCCTGACCCAATGGAAGCCTCATCCAAATTCACAGATCTTAAAATAAGACTGAATGACTGCACTGTTTTTAGCTGAGTCATGAAAACAGATCCTGTAGCTCAACAAGAAGAGACCAAAAATAGATATCAAATCTGGAGATGGCACCAGAAAGATAACAAAGGCCTTCAAATGCCAAAGGAAAGATACATCACAAGGCATTTTGAAGAGTTTTTTTTTTCATTAAGTTCAGTTAATAATAATTATTATTATTATAAAGATTTATATGTACAAACATATAGCTGTGTGTATAATCGATCTGCAAATATATTTTTCAGGTTATATGGCTACAACTTGAAAATTGTAAATTGGCTAACACTTTCACAGGTTCATATAGGCAGTAAATAGTACAGCTAGGATTCAAACTCTGGTCTTCTAATACTAAAATCCAGTGCTCTTTGAAAAGAGGTTCTGCTTCTTGGAGTTGCTTTCTGTGTCCTAGATACATGAAGTCTTAAGTTTAAGTGTAACTGTAATCTCAGACTTATAGCCCACTGATATGAGACTCTCTTTCCTCAAAGAGACTGATTATTCAAAATTTTTCATTTATTTTTTAAAATTTTTTATTCTTTTTGGACTTATATACAAAAAGATAGGAGAAAATTCCATTTACACAGTGCAACAAGAACTTAATATGAAACCACAAACCTCTTTCACAGTTTACTTTTTTTTGAAAAAGCTGTGTAATAAAGGCATCATTTTCTTTTTTATTACAAAGATTTTATTTATTTTGAGTTTTACAATTTTCCCCCATCTTTCTTCCTTCCCCCATCCTCCACAGAAGGCAATTTGTCAGTTAAAGACATCATTTTCAAAGCTACCCTATTTTTCTGTGTTTTATTTTGAGCTTTCTCTGCTGTGTAATTTTTCCTGCCTCTCCTCCAAATCTGCCAGATATGTGTAAATACATAAATGTATATGTGTGTGTGTGTGTGTGTGTGTGTGTGTGTGTGTGTGTGTGTATATATATATATATATATATATATATATATATACCTTACCATGCATACTTCTATTTTTCATTTCTTTCTCTGGAGGTGGATAGCAACTTCCTTCTTTTGTAGTTGCTTTGAATATTTATAATACTTAAAAGAACAATTGTTCACAATTTTTCTTTGAACATTGCTATTATTGTATACAATATTTTCTTGCTTCTGCTCATTTCATTGTTCGTTATTTCTTGCTTGTTTTTCCATGTTTTTCTCAAAATCAGCCAACATCATTTCTTATAACACAGGAATGCTATATAACTCATACACCACACCTTGTTTAGCTATCCCCAGTGAGTATCCCCTCAGTTTCCAGTTCTTTGCAATTACAAAGAAAACGATTATAAGTAGCTTAAAGGATATGCTATTTTCTTTTTTCCTTCATCACTTTAGGAAATAGATCTAATAGTGGCATTGCACAGTTTTGTAACTCTTTGGGCATAATTCCAGATTGCTCTCCAAAATCATTCGATCTGTTCAAAATTTCACCAGCTGTGTATTATTCTCAATTTTTTCTCATTCCTTCCCCTTCTGTAATTTCAGCCAATCTGATAGGTTTGAAATGATCTCTCAAAGTTGTTTAATCTGCATTTCTCTAATTAATAATGACTTAGAGTGTTTTTTTCCATTTTACTACATATAGTTTTGTTTTCTTCATGCCTGTTCCTATTTTTGACCCTTTATCAATTGGAGAATAACTCTTATTCTTATGAATTTGATAAAGTTCTCTATATATCTAAGATAAGAGACTTTTATCTGAGAAACTATCTATAAAATGTTCCCCAACTAATTTTCTATTTTCCTTCTAATCCTGGCTACATTGGTTTTATTTATTCAAACCCTTTTTAATTTAATACTCAAAATTATTCATTTTATACTTCACTGTGTTCTATATTTCTTATGTACTCATAAATGTTTCTCTGATTCATAAGTCTGAAGGGTATCATATTCCATGGTCTTCTAATTTTCTCATGTTATCTCCCTTTATAACTAGGTCACTTTGATTATATTTTGGTAAATGGTATAAGATATTGGTCCATGCCCAATATATGCAAGACTACTTTCCAATTTCCCCAACAATTTGTATCAAATAATGAATTATTTTTCCCAAAACTTAAATCTTTACATTTGTCAGATACAAGGTTGCTATAATTATTTATAACTGTGTATTATTTTAAGTTTTTATGATTGCTTTATTGCTGGTTGATTGATGATTGCTGGTACTGCCAAACCTACTTTCTTTACATTTTTCATTAATTCCTTTGATATGTTTGACCTTTGTTCTTTCAAATGAATTTTATTATTTTTTCTAACAAAATAATTTTTGGTAGTTTAATTGGGGTCACAATGTAGTAGATTAGATAGAATTGTCATTTTTATTATATTGTCCCTGTCTACCCATGAACAATGAGCATTTCTTCAAATTTGATTTTATTTGTATAAAAATATTTTATGATTATGTTCATGTAGTTCCTAGGCTTATCTTGATAGGTATACTCTCAAACACTTTATATTTTCCATAGTTATTTTAAATTATATTTCTTACTATCTCTTCCTGGTGAAATATAGAAATGTTGGTGTTTCATGTAGGTTTATTTTATGGTCTGCTATTTTCCTGTAATTATTCATTATTTCAACTAACTTTTTAGTTGAATCTCTAGGGTTTTTCAAGTATATCATGTTGTTTTCACATTGTCTGTCCAATCTGATTACTTAAATTTCTTTTTTGTCTCCTATTGTTATCGCTAGCATTTCTAATACAATACTGAATAATGTTGGTGATAATAGGCACATTTTGGGGGGCAGGGGCAGACAGTGAGAGCTAGAGAAAAATAAGATCTAATCTCTTCTGACTTCCAGCTTCAAGAGAGATATGCCATTTTAAGTTTTCTTCATGTTACTGAAGGGAGAGAACAATTCTGGAAAGAAGCAATCATATATAGAAACTGGCAATCTTAATCATGTTCCTACCCTTGGCTTGCTATACTAGATACTTCTGGGAATTTTCCCTTGATGAGACATTCAGTTGAGCTGCATTACTTCACTTCCAATAAGAAAATTCATTTATTCCATCCATGTCCGATGTAGGCAAGAATATATGTATGTATGTATATATGTATGTATGTACATAAGCATGTATACAGAGAGAGAGAGACAGAGACAGTGACAGAGCGCATATACCAGACTGAAAAAGGGAAGACTGAATTGAAATCCTACCTCAGACACTAACTTTGTCACTCTAGTCAAGTCACTTATCCTGTTTGCCTCAATTTCTTCATCTATGAAGTGGACATAATAACAGTGCCTACTTCCCAAGGGTGTCAGGAGTAAATGAGATAATAATTGTGGTGGGCTTAGCACACATTTTCTGACATATATTAAGCACTACATGAATGCTAGTTATTCCTACTCCTCTAGAGTCTCCTAATCTATATTTTCTCTGATTAATGTCTTATTCTTACCTTAATTAAATATGTGTGTTAACTGTGGAACTGACATTTGGTGGGAAGTATTGCTTGTTTGGAAAAGAAAATTCAATGGGGCAGCTAGGTGGTGCAGTGGATAGAGCACTGGCCTTGGAGTCAGGAGTACCTGAGTTCAAATCCAGCCTCAGACACTTAATAATTACCTAGCCTTGTGACCTTGGGTAAACCACTTAACCCCATTGCCTTGCAAAAAAAAAAAAAAAAAACAAAAAACAAAAATGAAAAAAAAATTCATCAAAATCTCCAGACGGTTTTTTCATCTTCTCTTTTTTGGATAGTCTGGACAATGACTTTAGCAATTTAGAGAACTCCCCCCATGAAAACTCCATTCACCCATACAGATAAGCAAGTTGTAGGTTATTTCATAGTCTTAGAAGGAAATCTGGAGGCCTGGAGAGGGTGTGATTTGCTCATGGAGATACAGGTCTGCCTGAATCCAAAACTAATTTTTTTTCTCCACTACATCCTGCTGTTTATCATGGTGTACCATATATCATATTTCCCCAAAATAAGACTGGCTCTTATATTAACTTTTGCTCTAAAAGATACATTAAGGCTTATTATCAGGGGGTCTTTTTTCATGTACAAAAATCTGCATTTATTCAAATACAGTTGTGTCATTTTCTGGAACATAGTCATAACTCTCTAAAGCTCATATTCTGGTCTGATTTTCTTGTGACTCAATTTCCTGTAGAACCATTGGTCCCAATCTCTCACGTTCAGCTATAGAGCCCTCCTTAAATGAGCACTTCTTGTCCATGCAGCCTGCTCATAGGGCATTGGTAATACAGCTGACAGGGATTTTATCTGATGAATCCTTCACCCAAGTCACAGCTTTTACAGGCTAGGCTTCACAAAGTTTCCAAGCTGATTTCTCTCCATTTTATTTTCAATGTAGTCTTTGTTTTCCATGTACAAATAGTCCTTGAATGGCTTGTTTATGGCAATATCAAGGGTCTGGAGATGGGCAGTCATTCCTGCAGGAATCATTATTTGATCTATTCTCTCTGAAAGGACATCCTTCTTGTCTCTAGCACATTGAGTGCTGGCTGAATCCCAGACTAGCAGACCTCCTTGCCCACCTTGCAAAACAAGAGGCAGCATTAAGTCCACCCACTTCCTTGTAACTGCTTGTGCATATCAGGTTTTTTTGATTTTAAGAATATAAATGCCTGAAACATATTCAGTCTTTTCTTTCCTGCCCTTGGTGATGATTAGAGGTGAGACTATCTTTTCATCCAGAGGTTATCAGTTACACTCTATTTATGCTTTGTATCTGTAGTCTGGTCACTGAGCTATAAGTTTTGAATTCAACTGTTTACATAACATGTGCCTCCCTCCCAAAGGTGTCTACTTAGGCATTTACAAATATTTAACTATAATTTTTATTATTATTTATTTTATGTATTGATGTCAATAATATTAATTATTTATATTAATATGATTGTTTTATAACTAATTCTGTCCATCAATGTGTTACAGTGGACATACTGAATGCATTTCTCTGGCTGAGAATCTTCACTAGGGCTTATATTTTATGTAGGGCTTATATTTCAAGCATCCTGAAAAATCATGCTAGGTCTCAGGAAAATATAGTACAACTATTGGGGATGAGTGGGGTAAGGCATTTGGGGCTAAATGACTTTGCTCAGGATTACATCTATTAAGTCTCAAGTGTCTAAGATTGGATTTGAACTCAGGTCTTCCTGACTCCAGGTCATGTACTCTATCCACTATACCACTAGCTGCCCTTTATGCCCATTTTCATTTTTGTTTTACTCATCAAAAGTTTTTTTTTGAGGAAAATTCCATTTATTCCTTCTTTTTTTAGTTGATATTTTATTTTTCAGGTACATGCTATGAAAGTTTTTAACATTCATCCATATGCATATGCATAGTTTAAAAAATTTATTTATTTTCTTCCATATGCACATGCATATTTCCAAGTTACAAAATTTCCCTCCACCCTCCCCTCCCACCGCCCTCCCCTCCGCAGGGAACAGTCAGGTTAGCATTTTACATACATATTCGGTTAAACATGTTTACAAATTAGTAATTTTTAGCATGAAGAATTAGGTTTAAGGGAAGAGATACATAAAAAATAATTTTCATAAAGTATTCATCAGATTCTGAAGGTTTTTTTCCCTGTGTATTTTGTTTTGTTTTGTTTTTCTTCCTCTGGATGGGGATAATATAGTCCATAACCAGTCAGATACAGTTGTCCTAGCTCTCTGGACTGCCAAAAGTAGTTGCTTCCAACAAGGTTGTTCATCTCATAATGTTGTTGTTGATATTCTCTTGGTTCTACTCCCTTCGCTCAGGGTCAGATCCCATAAGTCATTCCATGCTTTTCTAGAGTCCTGCTGATTATGATTTCTTACAGAACAATAGTTTTCCATAATATTCATATACCATAACTTGTTCAACCAATTGATGGGTATCCCCTCAATTTCCAATTCTTTACTACTACAAAAAGAACTGTTATGAATATTTTGGAACATGTAGGATTTTTGCCATTTTTAATAATTTCTTCTGGATAAAGACCTAGAATTGGAATTGCTGGGTCAAAGGGTATGAACAGCTTTATTGCTCTTTGGGCATAGTTCCAGTTGGAGCATTTAGATTGAAATGTAGAAGATTTTGACCAATTGTTGCTTAATCTATATCATTCTCTCCTACATGTCATTTTCATTGCCTCACTGCCAGCATTGCCTAGTGAAATATAACATATGCATTGCCTTTTGTCCTTTCAATATTTTCTGTCCTTTTTTATAAAGCAATGACTATATTTTATTATTCTTATGGGCCTGATCCTATTGCAGTTACCTTTATGAAATTGAAAGCAGATGAAATCACAGCCTTAGTGTGTACTCTGTAGGGATCCATTTCTCCCTTTATTGTTACTATTTGTGTGAATAATACTTTTGATTCCTAATTATTCTTTTGAAACGACTGCTTGTAGCCCTTATCTCTTTAACTTTGCTGTCCATATAATAATAATGATAATAAAAATATCAATAATAATAAATGACAAACATTTAAAGAGTGCTTTACAATACAAATCACTCTTCATATATCTGCAAATATACACATCCAAGTATATCCACATTATGTATATGTGGTATATACATACAAAAATATATTCATATGTATTCTCATTTGAAACTCATACAAATCCCAAGAAGTAGCCAATACTCTATTATTCAATATTCAATCCATGGAATTTTAAGCACTCTTTTTTTATGCAGTACTAGCTGAGAAGGAAATTAAGAATTAGTCTATGACTGTGCAGTACTAGGTCTGTATCCCAAAAAAGATCATGACAAAGTGTATAAAACTCACATGTACAAAAAAATTATAACAGCTCTTTTCTTGCAGTGGCAAAGAATTAGAAATTGATGGGATGCCCATCAACTGGGGAAATGGATAAGCAAATTGTGGTGTGTGAGTGTGATAGAACACTATTGTTCTACAAGAAATCAAGGGAGGGGGTGGAGCCAAGATGGTGGCATGGAGGCAGGCATCCTCAGAATCTCTTCCCCAGATCATTCCAAATGCTATAAAATTATATCTCTGACTAAATTCTAGAGTGGCAGAACCCACAGAAAGACTGAATGAACAATTTTCAGCCTAAGACAACTTGGAAGATCCACAGGAAAGATTTATTCCACTGGGACTGGGTTTGGAAAGAGTGACAGTGCAGCCTGGGCTGTGGCCAAGCTGCATTGGAGCAAACCAGCTCCAGCCTTCCCTCAACAACCTGGGGTGCCAGGGTCTATGACAGCAGGAGCAATTTCCAGACCTCTCAGCCCAGAGGTCACCAAGGATAACTTGGAAGCAGGACAACTCTGCCTCATCAGAATGAGCATAGAACCCCACCCCAGGAAACCTGCAGAGCCACCCAGCAGATGCTTCTATAGTGCTCAGCCCACAGATGGTAAGGAGGTTGGGAGAGACTGCAGAGATCTCTTTGCTATTCCTGGGAAAGGACTCTGCTGCACTGCACATTCTCAGATCTAGGTCACAAGCTTGAGCTACCATAGTGGAGCAGGGACCCTCCTCACAGCTCCAGGGCAGAGGCTTGGAGTCATCCACAGACAAGAGCATAGGCCAGAACAGTCAGAACCTCTCATAAGACTTTGGAGGAATTAAGGTCACTGGGAGGGGGTGTCCCAAACCCCCCAAAAGCTTTGGAAGTACATGGAAAATTGGGGGAATGAACAAACAACAGAAAAAAAGAACCTGAGCATTAATTGCTTTGGTCCCAAGGAGGACTCAGAAGATGACAAAATCAAAGCTTCTGAATCTGAAACTTCCAAGAAAAAGAGGAATTGATGTCAAGCTCTTGCTCAAAAAAGACTGAAAAGCAAGTAAAAGGAGTTAGAGGAAAAATTGGGAAGAGAAATGAGAGGGATGCTGGAAAATCATGAAACCCAAGCCAGTGACTTGGTGATGAGATACAAAAAAAAAAAAAATCAAAGAAAATAACATCCTAAAGCCAGTTTAGTACAAATGGAAAAAGCAGTTCAAAAGGTCAATGAGGAGAAGAGTACCTTAGAAGACTAGAATTGACCAGATTGAAAAAGAGATAAGAAAGCTCTCTGATGAAAAAAACTCTTTCAAATGTAGAATGTAACTAAGGGCAGCTGATGACTTTGTAAGAAATCAAGAAACAATGAAACAAAACCAAAAGAATGAAAAACTAGAAGAAAATGTGAAATATCTCATTGGAAAAATAACTGACCTGGAAAACAGATCCAGAAGAGATAATTAAAAAATTATCGACTACCTGAAAGTCATGACCAGGAAATGAACCTAGACTTCATTTTTCAAGAAACAGTCCAGCAAAATTGTCCTGTTTTCCTAGAAGTCGAGGGTAAAATAGAAATTAAGGGAATTCACTGATCTCCTCCTGAAAGAGATTCCCCCCACCCAAAAAAAATCTCCCAGGAATATTATAGTCAAATTTCAGAACTCCCAAGTCAAAAAGAAAATACTACAAACTGCCAGAAAGAAACAATTCAATTACTGTGGCACTACAGCCAGTATAACACAAGATTTGGCAGCTTCAACCTTTAAGGCTCACAGGGCTTAGAATATGATAATCTGTTTTGTTGTTGTTTTGTTTTTAGGTTTTTACAAGACAAATGGGGTTAAGTGGCTTGCCTGAGGCCACACAGCTAGGTAATTATTAAGTGTCTGAGGTTAAATTTGAACTCAGGTACTCCTGAGTCCAGGGCTAGTGCACTATCCACTGCGCCACCTAGCCACCCCCAGAATATGATATTCTGGAAGGCAAAAGAGCTTGGATTTCAACCAAGAATCAGCTACCCATCAAAACTGAAAATCCTCTTTCAGAGGAAAAGATGAACATTCAATGAAACAGAGGACTTGCAAACTTTCCTGTGGAAATGACCAAAGCCAAACAGAAAGTTTGATGTCCAAGTACAAGACGTAGGTGAAGCACAGAGAGGATGAGCAGGAAGGGCAAATGAAGAGGGATTAAAGATGTTGAACTGCATATATCTCTGCATGGGAAGAAGATACTGATAACTCATATGAAGAGCAAATATAGACAAAGCACAGGAGGGAGCTGAATTTGAAAGTATAATATATTATAAAAAGGGAGTCAATGGGTGTAAAAAGAATGTATTGAGAGGAAGGGAAAGTGGAGACGGAATGGGCTAAGATATTTTACATAAAAGAGTCAAGAAAAAGCTTTTGCAAAGGAGCAGAAGAGAGGAAGGTGTGGGAGAATTAGTGAGCCTTCATTCTCATGGGAAGTGTCTCAGAGAGGCAATAACATACATACTTAATAGAGTTTAGAAATTTATCTTACATTAGAGGAAAAAGGAGAGGAAAGGGGTGGGATAAAGGGGACAGGAGGAGGGCAGAGGGTTTATAAGGATAGAAGAGAGGGAAGATTGTGGGAGAGGATAGTCAGATACAACATACTTTTGAGGAAGGACAGGGTGAAAGGAGAGAAAGAATAGAATAAATGGGAGTGGAAAGGAATAGAATGGAGAGAAATACAATTATCAATAGCAACTGTGGGGGGGAAATTGAAGCCTAATGGACTTTTGATAAAGAATGCAACCCATCGCAGAGACAGAAATGATGGTATCTGAACATAGACTGAAGTACACTTTTTTCTCTCTATTTTTCTTAAAGTTTCTCTATCATTTTTTGGGGGGGATTATGTTTACTTTCACAACAAGATTGTTGTAGTAATTAGAAAAATAGAAAAAACGTAAAAATAGAAAAAAAAAAGAAATCATGAGGGACAGAATCCCAGAAAAGCCTTGTAAAAGCTGATGCTGCATGAAATGAGCAGAACTTGAAGAACATCGTACACACTAACAGCAATGGTGGTGATGATAAAGCTTAATGGACTTGTTCATTTCAGCAGTACAATAATCAAAGACAATTTTAAAAGACTTGTGATGGAAAATACCCATCCATATTCTTTGCATTTTGTTGTTGTAGTTGTTTTTGCAGCAAGCTGACTTTGGTCAAATGTGTGATTTTTGGTAAGTCAGTCTCAGAAAAATGAAGATGTTGGTCTAAATGAGCCTTTAAGCTACCTTCTAGATCAAAAGCTATGATCCCCAGTTATCTGGCATTGTTTGGTGTGCAGCACAAGTGGGTTTTTAAAATTAACTCTGGGCCAATTCTTTGGACTTTACTCCAAGAAATTATGTCATGGGGATTTCTCAAGTCAGAAATAATCTCAAAGGGCAATGGATTGGTGTGTGGCAGGTGTGAGCAGGCAGCAACACATGCATAAGAGGAAATGATATAATTTCTTCCAAGGTTCACTTTAGCTTCTGAAGAGGCTTTTTCTGATTTCACTGGTGGTTGGTACTCTTTCCCCCAACCAAAAAATTTACCTCATATTGACCAAGTTTAAATTTTTAGGTATATTTAGGTATATTTTAGGTATTATTCCTTCTCATTTCCCCCATGTTTGCTTCTTGTCTGTAAAATAAGGTAGCTGAACTAGAATATCTCTAATGTCCCTTTGGATAAAATCTATTATAATTCAATGATTCTAAAATTCAGGTCATTAGATTCCTAGTCCAGTGTTATTTCCTAGTTCATACTTGTTACAATGTTAAAGGGGGTAGGTATTGTCTGCTTCAAACTATATTCTAGTGATGTGAATGAGACAGTGATTTCTATTCTGAGACAATGAAAAGTCTAAACTGTTCTTTATCTTTTGACTTATAGTACATAATTCAATGATATTTTAAATCTCAGTTATACTGGCTGTGTGACCTTGGACAAATCATGTAACCCTCAGTGCTCCAGGCAACTCTCCAAGACTCCAAGTTGCAGAGAACATGCAGAACTGCATTGGAGGGAGGGAATTTCCTCATCTAGACTTCCCATTATCTAATGAGACCTCAAATTCAGTGCATTTTCCTGTGTCTATGACATAATTCAAACACAATCATAAACTAATAATTTTCTTCAGAAGGATTTTTCCATCAACAAGAAAAAAAGGAAAAAGAAACTAAAACAAAATTCTTATGTCTCAGCAGAACCAAGATGAGTCATTTGGAGCTAGACATCCAATCAAGCAGCCCCATTGACGTCAAGTCTGAGAACTCCTGGGGAGATGCTAGTAAATGGTAGGGGATAGGGGCTGTGTCCCAGAATGGAGGAAGGGCAGAAAGATCCAGTAGTAGTGATGGTTCCTATGTGCACTTACATGCTCTCTCTAGATCTACTTTTTTATCCCCTACCCCCTCAAGTCAAAATTATGAAGTCTATGGAAGCTTGTCTCCAGAGCCCCACATTTTCTTTGTACCCATTTCCCTTTTTAGTGTGGACTCTCCTACTTTACAATGATCTGTTCAATGTCCTGTGTGGCACAATAGACAACTAGGCCTAGAATCAGAAAGACCTGAATTCAAATCTCATCTTAGACAGCTGTGTGCTGTGTGACCCTAGGCAAGTTACTTAGCCTCTGCTTGCTTTGGTTTCCTGCAAGGTAAAATGAGAATTTTACCTTGCAGTGAGGAGGTTTGGTGAACAGAGCACTGGGCTTAGAAGGAGGAAAACTCAGTTTCCTGAATTCAAAACCAGCCTCATGGGCAGATCACTCATTCCTATTTGCCTCAGTTTGCTGCAAAGTAAAATGAGTTGGAGAAGGAAATGGCAAACCACTCCAGTATCTTTGCCAAGAAAACCTCAAATGGGGTCATCAAGATTTAGACTTAACTGGAAAAATTACTGAACTGAAAAATAAGCATTATAATAGCACCTCCTTTCAGAGTTGTTTTGAGGATAAAACATGATTCCATTTGTAAAACATGCTTAGGAAAATGCCTGGCACAATGTAAAGACTAAAGTTATCCCTTCTATATCATGACTTTCCCCTTCTACAGTTTCAACATATTGAGGGCAGGCCTAAGAAATTAAATGGGAATTTTGGGGGGAGTTTTGCAGAAGTCACAGACAATATATGAAGGCCAGCAGACAGCAGTGCCCATGATCAAATGACTTAAATCAAATTTTACTATGAGATCCTGTAAACATTCTAAAAGAAAAAGAAGGGCAGCTAGGTGGCAATCTGTAGTGGCAGAAACAAAATTTGAAACCAAGTCTCCCTGATTTAACATGACCTATAACCAGATAATCCATTTCTGTTTTAAAATCCTGCCTTCAGCACCATGAGAAGTGTGAAGTTTTCAAATCATATAGTAAACCAAAAGAAGAAATACTAATACTAGGGAAGTCAGGATGTCAGAATAAAGGCAGGGTCTCCACTGAGCTCTCCCCCAAACCACTCTAATACCTTTAATTAATGACTCTAAACCAATTCTATAATGGCAGAATTCACAAAAAGACTGAAACAATTCTCCAGCCCAAGAAAACCTGGAAGATTGGAGGGAAGAGTCTGTTGCACCGGGTTGGAAGAACTCTCTGTGCAGCCTGTGTTGCCCCAGTCATCCAGGATTGGACTGCGGGGCAGCTGGGTCAGTGGCAGTGGTGGAAGTTTTCAGACCTTTCAGCTAAGGGGTCTCCAAGGACATGGAAGGTTAGCAGGAGAACTCTGGGACATAGTCCAGCATAGGCACAGTTCTAGCAGACCAGGAACAGCCTGGGGAGCTCTGAATCAGTAGCAGCAGCTGCTTCCAGAGGTCCCAGCTCTCTGAAGGTAGGGGACCAGAAAGAGATTACAGGAGAAGTAATCCTGGTACCATGGAGGCAGGACTGGTGCTTTGCCCATACTCAGATCTGGATCACAGACTGGGACACCAGTTCCAGGAAGAGGTGAGGAAGCACAACAGAACAGAGTGTCTTGGCAGGAGTAGGAACTCTTCTCACAGTTCCAGGGTAGAAAGAGGTGCTTGTAGCCACCCCTAAACCAGAGCCCAGGTCAGGAGAGTAGTCACAATCTCTCATAAGATCTTGAATGAATTGAAAACTTGTAGGCCCCTAGAAGTATCTCTGAAAACAGCTGCAAAAACCTTCAAAAGCTTGGGGAAGTTCATTCTCCACCTTGGAAGCAGAACACTACCTTAACAAAGAGTTAAAATCAAGTCATAGGCTGGGGAAATGAGTAAGAATCAGAAGAAAAAAATCTGACCATAGATGGTTCCTATAATCATGTGGAAGATCAAAACATACATTCAGAAGAAGATAAATTGAAAACTTCTACATCCAAAACCTCTAAGAAAAATATGAATTGGTCTCAGGCCATGGAAAAGCTCAAAAATGATCTTGAAAATCAAGGAAGGGAGGTAGAGGAAAAATTTGGAAGACATGAAAGGGATGCAGGAAAATCATGAAAACTGAGTTAGCAGCTTAGTGAAGGAGATACCAAAAATGCTGAAGAAAATACCATCTTAAAACCAGACTGGCTCAGTCAAAGAGGTCCAAAAAGCCAACAAGGAGAAGAATGACTTACAAAAACAGAATTGGCCAGTTGGAAAATGAGATATAAAAGTTCACCAAAGAAAATAATTCCTTAAAATATAGAATGGAACAAAGAGAAGCTAATGACTTTGTGAGAAATTAAGAAACAATCAAACAAAACCAAAAGGAAAAAAACTAGGAGAAAAATGTGAAATATCATTGGAAAAACAACAGACCTGGAAAAGAGATCCAGGAGAGATAATTTAAAAATATTGGACTTCCTGAAAGCCATGACCAATAAAAGGGTCTAGATATCATTTTTTAAAGAAATTATCCAAGAAAAGTACACTGGTATTCTAGAAGCAGAGGTAAAACAGAAATCAAAAGAATCCACCAATCACCTACTGAAAGAGATTATAAAATGAAAACTGCCAGGAATATTATAATTAAATTTCAGAGCTCCCAAGCCAAGAAGAAAATATTGTAAGCAGTCAGAAAGAAAAAATTAAAATATCTTGGCGACACAGACAGAAAAACACAAGATATAACAATTTCTATATGAAGGGATTGTGGGGCTTGGAATATGAAATTCTGAAAGGCAAAAGAACTTGGATTACAACCAAGAATCAGCCACCTAACAAAACTGAGCATACTCTTTCAAGGAAAAAGATGGCCATTCCATGAAATTGAGAACTTTCAAACTTTCCTGATGAAACAACCAGAGCTGAACAGAAAATCTGATCTTCAAATACAAGTCTCAAGTAAAGCATAAAAAGATAAACAAGAAAGTCAATCATAAGGAGCTTAATGATGTTGAAATGCCCATATGGAACAATGTTACTGATAACTCATTTGAACTTTCTCAATTATTAGGACAGTTAAATGGAGCATATATGGATAAGACACAGGTAGAAGTTGAATATGAAGGAATAATATACTAAAAAGATGCAGTTTGGGGAGAGAGGAATGTACTGGGAGAAAGGGAAAGGGGGAGGTAGAATGGGCTAAGTTATTTTATGTAAAGATGCAAGGAAACACTTTTGCAGTAGAGTAGAAGAGAGGAGATGAGAGAGAGAATGAGTGAGTCTTGCTCTTATCACAATTGTCTTAGAGAGGAAATAACATACACACTCAGTTGGATATAGAAACCTATCTTACCATAGAGGAAAGTAGGAGGGAAAAGGATGTGAAAAAAAGGGGGCAAGGGTAGGTGACAGAAAGGGAAGATGTGAGAGTCATATGCAAAACATTTTAGGGGGGGACAAGAATGAATTGGGATGGAGAATAAGATGGAAGGAAATACAGTTAGCAAAGTAGCTGGGGGAAAAATAGAGAACTGAGTTAAATTTATGAAAATGAGAACCATTCATCAATTGATAAATAATCAAAATATATGAAAATAGTTTACAGATGAATGCTAGCTATTTAAATCATTTTAAAAATGTCCTGGGCCAGCTAGATGGCACAGTGGATAGAGCACCAGCCCTGGAATCAGCAGGACCTGACTTCAAATAAGGCTTCAGATGCTTAACAATTGTCTAGCTGTGTGATCTTAGACAAGTCACTTAACCCCATTGCTTTAAATAAATAAAAGTTTTTTTAAGATTTTATTTATTTTGAGTTTTACAATTTTTCCCCTAATCTTACTTCCCCCCCCACCAGAAGGCAACTTGTCAGTCTTTACAGTGTTTCCGTGGTATGCATTGATCCAAATTGAGTGTGATGAGAGAGAAATCAGATCCTTAAGGAAGAAACATAAAGTATAAGAGATAGCAAGATCAGACAATAAGATATCAGGTTTTTTTTTTTCTAATTTAAAGTAATAGTCCTTGGTTTTTGTTCAAACTCTGCAGTTCTTTCTCTGTATACAGATGGTATTCTCCATTGCAGACAGCCCCAAATTATCCCTGATTGTTTCACTGATGAAATGAGGGAGTCCATCAAGGTTGATCATCACCCCCATGTTGCTGTTAGGGTGTACAGTGTTTTTCTGGTTCTACTCATCTCACTCAGCATCAGTTCATGCAAATCCCTCCAGGCTTCCCTGAATTCCCATCCCTCCTGGTTTCTAATAGAACAATAGTGTTCCATGACATGCATATACCACAGTTCGCTAAGCCATTCCCCAATTGAAGGACATTTACTTAATTTCCAATTCTTTGCACAGGGCTGCTATGAATATTTTTGTACAAGTGATGTTTTTATCCCTTTTCATCATCTCTTCATTGTATAGCCCCAGTAGTGGTATTGCTGGATCAAAGGGTATGCATATTTTTGTTGCCCTTTGGGTGTAGTTCTAAATTTCTCTCTAGAAAGGTTGGATGAGTTCACAGCTCCACCAACAATGTAATAGTGTCCCAGATTTCCCACAACCCTTCCAACAATGATCATTATCCTTTCTGGTCATATTGGCCAGCCTGAGCAGTGTGAGGTGGTACCTCAGAGAATCTTTAATTTGTATTTCTCTAATAAGTAACGATTTAGAACAATTTTTCATTTGACTATGGATTGCTTTGATCTCCTCATCTGTAAATTGTCTTTGCATATCCTTTGGCCATTTATCAATTTGGAAATGGCTAATAAATAAAAGTTTTTAAAAGCTCTAACTCAAATGTGGGTTGAACACTTCTGAGGTTCTACCTTGTACATATTGGATTGGCTAAGAGAACAGAAAGAGAAACTGACAAATGTTGGAAGGATGTCAGGAAACTGGGCCATTAATGCGCTGTTGGTGGAGTTATGAAATGATTCAACAATTCTCTAGAGCAATTCGGTACTATGCCCAAAGGGCTATAAAACCATGCCTACCCTTTGATCTAGCATTGCCACTACTAAATACATATTCCAGAAGGAAAGAAAAACAGTACATATCTTTATATCTATTAAAGCAACACTTTTCTGGTGGCAAAGAACTGGAGATTGTGGGAATGCCCATTGGTTAGGAAATGGCTGAACAAATTGTTGCATGCTATTAAGATGAAATAGTATTCTGTTGTAAGAAATAATGATATGATAATCTCAGTAAAAACATATTACATGAGTAGATGCAATGGGAAATGTCCTATATACAAAGCAACAGCAATATTGTAGGATGATCAGCTGTGAATGACTTACCTTTTCTCAAAAATGCTGGAACCTAAGAGAATTCTGAAGGACGTATTATAAAGAATACAATCCTTTCCAAAAACAGAGCTGATGGTTGTCTGAATACAAATTGAAGCATATTTTTTAAATTTTATTTTTGTTGAGTTTTCTCTCTGGGGGGGAGGGGTCATTTATACAACGATTATGGTAATGTTTTTCATGTTTTCATCTTTTAACCAATAGCAAATAATTTGCTTTCTCAATGAGAAGGAATGGGGTGGAAGCAATGGAGAATATTCGAAACCCAAGGTGAAAGTTGAAACTTGTTTTTGCATGGAATTGGGGGGATAAAATAAAATAAAATGTGAACTTTTTCATAATAAAAAAAGAAATATTTTTGAAGAGATGGTAGATGACCTACAGAGAAAGTAGGTGACCTCTTTGTCAGTCCCAGAAATTCTGAGCTTATTATATGAGTAAAATAAACCCCAGAGTATAGAATTTTAAAGCTGGAAGAGATTTTAAGAAGCTATTTCCACCCACAAAAGAAGATCTAATCTACTGCATATAGAAACACTCTATACCTGTATTCTGATAGGGGTTCTGTTTGAACATTTCTTGCAATGGGGAATTCATAATCTCATAAGACAGGTTTTTTCCTTTTTGTCTAGATCTGAACAACACAATCTAGCTAGGAGCTTCTTCCTGGGTTAAATGATTTACCAACATTCATACAGTTAGGACTAGGAAGAAGTTCCTAGCCTTTTTTAACCCTGGGAAAGTCATTTAACTTCTTTTGCCTCAGTTTCCCTATCTATAAAATGTGCTGGAGAAGGAAATGGCAAACTCCAGGATCTTTGCCAATAAAACATCAAATGGGGTTATTAAGAGTCAGACATGACTGAAAAAAGACTTAACAACAAAACAACAAATCTTCCTGTAATTACAAGGCCTTCCAAGGCAAAATCATCTAAGTCTAATCCTTTTTCTACTGGTCATGGATATTGCGCATTAATATTTTATTCCCTAAACTAAACTTTCCCAGTTTCTTGAAGCCACATGCACCATAATTTTCCCTTATCACCCTGGTAACTTTCCTCCTTTTCCAGTTTGTCAGTATTATTCTGAAAATGTGGTTGCTAGAATTAAAAATACAGTACTCCAGATGCTATCTGAACTAGGTCAAAGTACAGCAAGTGAACAAGTATTATTAAACACCACTCATAAATATGATCCCTTCCCTCAAGGAGCTCAAATTCGAATGGAAGAAATGACCTGCAAGCAGTTATGCACATATAAGATATATGTTTATATAGTCTCAGAGGGAAGTGAAGTATTTTTTATTTTTTAAATTTTATTTATTTAAGGCAATGGGATTAAGTGACTTGCCCAAGGTCTCACACACAGCTAGGCAATTAAGTGACTGAGGTCAAATTTGAACTCAGGTCCTCCTGACTCCAGGGCTGATGCTCTATCTACTGTGCCACCTAACTGCCCCTAGAGGGAAGTAATAAAGGAAGATAGGGGACAGGAACCTGGAAGGCTTTTTTTTTACAGAAGATAGAATTTAAATTGAGATTTGATTAATGCTAACAAATCTATGGGCCTAGAGTGCTGAAAGTAGATCCTGAAAGATATCCAGCAAGTCCTCATTGAAAATTTCCTCCATCTTTCCCTTAAGGGAGGTGACCATAAACAAAGCAGAGGTCTTAGGGACTCATGAGTTTGTCAAGTTAGTTTTTGCTTTAAGGACCTACCAATAAATACAGATCTGAGTTCTGCTCCATACTATATGAGCCATGAAAGCCCCATAGATCACCTGAGTTACAGTCATTTCTCTTTCTACTTTTTTATCTTATTTTATGGAGGCAATTGAGGTTAAGTGACTTCCTCAGGAATTTTTTTCATCTATATTCATTAGGAAAATTGGTCTATAGTTTACTTTGTTTTTTTTCTTTTTCTGGTTTAAATATCAGCGTCATATTTGCAACAAAAAGATAGGTATTAGGACTCCTTTGTCTATTTTCCCAGATATAATCTTGGAACTAATGATTTTTTGAGTTTGATAGAATTCACTTGTGAATTCACCTATTCCTGAGAATTGTTTTCTTAGGGAGTTCATTGATAGCTTATTCAATTTCTTTTTTTCTAAAATCAGTTTACTTAAGTACTTTTTTCCTCTTTACAATCACTTCTAGTCCCAATTCTCCTACCTCTTTTAAGTTTCTATCACATTAAGGTATAGCCTCACTTCCACAATATAATCTTCCACTACTCTCTTGGGCATGGCCTTTTAAATGAGAGATTTTCCTACTTCTTGACCTGTATCCAAGAAATATCATTTACCTGAAGATAAGGTATTAATAAATATTATTTGAGACTTCCCCTCCCCAAGGGGTTAGAAAGAGGTAAGGACTCAAACTATGTCAGCCTTAAAAAGTAATCACAGAATGATAATATTTGAAAATTGGAAGGGACTTCTGGGGTCATCTGTTCCAATTAATACACACAAAAAAATTCCCTCTATAACATAACATAAAACCTAAATCTACTTCTCTCCAGTGACTTTATATTGGTCAAGTAGAATATGTCTACATCATCTTTCAAATGATATCCTTCGAAATACTTGAAAATAGCAATCATATCTCCCTTACATCTTCTTTTCTAGAATAAAGATGTCCATGTCCTTCAAGTGATTCTAATATGGCATAGTTTCTAGTCTCCTCACCAGAGTCACAGTTAGGGCAAGGTGACCAAAGTTTTGTCCCAGGGCACCAGTAGTTCAGCATGGCAGAAACAACAATTATTGCATAGTTAGCAAGATTAACTAGTTAAAGAGGGAAATTCTGATAATGTCAGTTTTTTTTTCAAAAAATTGGTGAGTCTTGCTGAACTATTTTAAGTAACCTTGTTACACAGGATGGCTCTCTGAAGAGGGAGAAATAATATATTGGGAAATGTACATGATATAATAGCAAAAATCATTAATAAAAATGTGTTTTTAGAAATAATTTTTAAAATAGGAATTTCTACCATGGTGTACATCTTCCCCAAAGCCCCAGCAAACAGTTGAATGCACAATAACACAGAATCACATTACTCTGATTGGAAATGTTTTCCTTAATTCCAGTCAGCTCTTAGCAAAAAGTCCCCAACTGATAAATGCTGGTTTATCTACATTATTGAATACACTGATCAGGATGACCTCTGAGGAAACAAATGTCTCCTAAAGAGGGAATGTATGTAGGACTGAGTATCTCACCTTAGAGGAAAAGGAAAAAGCCTCCTTCTAAAGTTGGAATGCAGGTGAGGATGAGTTTCTCACTAGTGTCTTATCAGAAATGCAGACTTAGATTGTTTCAGGAAGACCTATCATCCCATCCAGACTATGATGTGATTATTGCTTCCAAGTAACAGACTACTATTCATCTATACCTCCAATGTGACTTATAGAATCACAAAATCTCAGGGTTTGAAGGAAACTCAGAGACTTTCTAATCCAAGAATTCTTGACCTGAATTTCATGGGTAGATTTCAGGGGATCTGTAAACTTGGATGAGAAAAAAAAATTACACTTTTATTTCAATAATTTATTTTCTTTATAATTCAATGAATTTTATTTTGTGCATTTAAAACATTATTCTGAGAAAAAGAACACTTTAAAAGGCTAGTTACACTAAAAAGACAAAGAAACCCTACTGGTTCATTGCATTCCTGAACAAGAATCTGCTTTATAGGATGCTTGACAAATCATCTAGCTTTTGCTTGGAATTCACATGAAAAGAGAAGTCATTAGCTACTTCCACTTCGTGATACCCTGCGATTAGGTTTTTCCTTATAGCAAAGCTAAATCTGCATTTTTGCTATTTCTTCCATTTATTCCTAGTTCTTCCCTCTGAGATCAAGAACAAGTTCATTCTCTCTTCCATCTGTCCCTCAAATACTTATTAAAGACAACTGCTTGTCATGTCCATGCTAAATCCTTTCTTCTCCAGAATAAAACACTTCCCTTTCTTCAACCAGTCCTTAACTGGTATGATTTCCAGTTTATTAATGCCTTTCCTAAAATGCCCTGTATTTAGTGTCAAAGAGCATCTGTTTGAATGCCATTGCTGTCACTCACTGACAGTGTGAAAGTGAACAAGCTCTTAACCTTTCTTGGCCTGCTTATCTACCAAATGAAAGGGTTAGACTAGACCATCAATTCTCAAACTCCCTAATACTCTTAAAAATCGCTCAGGACCTCAAAGAGCTTTTATTTATGGGGCTATATATATTTTCTATTGTTATTGTTATAGAAATTCAAATATCTTAATATTATTTTTAAAATAGTTTTGACCTCACAGATATTTGGAAAAGGTCTTGGGAATGTCCAGGATCCTCAATCAATACTCTGAGAAACCCTGAACCAGATAATCTTTTAGTTCATCTTCTAGATCTATATCTATGATTCAAAATTCTTCCTGTCAAATCTTTTGCAAAGGGTCCTTTCAACATTTTGGGAGCATTTAACTGAGATATTTATATCTATAGCTTTAGTCATCTATCTATCCATCTATCTATCCTCATTGGGCACCAACAGAATCTATAAACTATTGTTTACATGATTGACGTATTTTTTCCAGTCATAAATTACTTGGATAATATATTTTATGCTACTTCTTCATTGTAATTCTTTTCTTAATAAATATGTTACTCATGTTCACCATTAGATTCTCAATTACTCTTTGGATGGATGACCTCATACTTAGAGAGTCAAACATCAGATAAAGTGGAGTTTCTAGAAGAGCTAGTCATAGAAAGTAAACTGCCCAGGAGAGGCTTCCCTGGCTACTGGGAAAAGCTGAATAAAGGAAAGTTCCTACAGACCCAATGATGCAGTTTCACTTTCACAAATACTGGATACTCAGCTGAATCAGTCATTCTCGGAAAACAATTGAATCTTCATACATAGTTAGCAAAATTACCAAGTTAAACACGGAAGTTCATATCTCAGCTAGTCTTTTTAAGCTCATCTCTGAGTAGATTGGTGTTATGTAGTACCATGGTATTTAATAATTTGATCTCTCTCTATCCTCCCCTCTCTTCCCTTCCCTACTCCTCCCTTCTTCTCCTCTTTTCTCTCTCTCTATTTCTGCTATCTCTGTATCTTTCTTTCTTTTATCTTTTTTGTTATGCAAAGTAATGGGGTTAAGTGACTTGCCCAAGTTCACACTACAAGGCAATTATTAAGTGTCTGTGTATCTTTCTTTCTGTGTATCTCTGTCTCTCTTCTGACTCTGTGTGTGTGTGTGTCTCTCCTCCCCTCTCCCCACTCGTTTTTCTGCTAAATTATCATGGCCTTGCATGTCCAGCCACTTAAGCATCATAGGCTATAACCTTATGGTCTATTCAGCCCAATTCTACTCTGTTGGCATTAATAGACACTTCCCACAAATGGGGGTGGGTAGTTTCTATCAAATTTTCTCTATCAGGAGTGTGATAGAGTCAACTTTATCCAGTTTGTGAGCCCATTGTTAAATTTTTCAGTCTGAGCATTTATACCTCAGAAATCTTACTACAAATCTAAGTCTTGATTTATTGTTGTACTGATCATCTTGATTTCAGAAAGTTTTAATAATACAGATGAAATTTAAGATTATTATTATTATGTACTTCCCACCCCCCCATGCCTGTTTGTTAAACATTTACAATGTACACCTATGACTCATCCCTTAGGTATATTATCTTTAATCTTATTTGAATATATAGTTAAATATTAGTATATGTTAATGTGATTTGGAGGTAGAATCCCCTCCCTCCCTTCCGCACATACCTTCTCCCCACCCATTTGTGAGATCCTAAAATATTTTTCTCATGTACTAATCTAGTCTGTGGTTTCAATAACAGAAATGAAGCCTCACAATCGGTTGGTCTAATTACAGCAGAGGTTTTAAACTTTTTTGTGTGTCATGGACCCTGTGTCAGTCTGGTAAAACTTATGGACTTCATCTCAGAATAACATTTTTAAATTCATAAAATGAAACATGATCACAAAGGCAACCAATTAATTATCAAAATGTTAAAAAAAAAAGCCCACAGGTTTAAAATTTATGAACTATAGTATAAATTGAAAGCATACAAACTAATTTAATGTACTTCTTCATTTATGTAAGGAGGGCACAAGAAGACATATATGTATGGATGTATGTAGATAGGTACATTCCACCCCCACCCCACCCCCACCACACCTCTGGATCTCAGTTTTTGGTTCTAGGAAATGAAAATTCATACAAATCTGGGGATGGAGGGAGGAGCAAGGGATGGTGAAATAGAGATTGTGACAGGGAGACAGAGACATAGAGGGAGCAGAAACAGAGACAGGCACACAAAGAGAAAATGTGCCAAGCATTATGCTAACTGATGAAATACAAACAAAATAGTTTGTGTCCTCAGGAACTTACCTTTTAATGGAGGATGACAATATATAAGAACTAGAAAATAGGGAGGATTGCTTTGGGGGGAGGATGGAGAAAGAAGAATACTTACCCTGGAGTGCAATTACTTTATAAGAGGTAGAGAAGAAGCCCGAATATTTAAATTGGAAGTGAACCATGTATGGCCAAGAATCTTTCTGAAATGTTGATTGGTCAAAGAAGTCACCATAGGTCCTCAAAGTGGAGTTCCAGTAGGATAAAATTGCTGTTGAAGATGAAAAAGGAAATCCAGGAAGCTGGAGGTAGAGGGTTTTTTTGGGTTTTAGTTTTTTGTTTTTTGCAAACAAAACATTTTAAGGTAAGCAATCCCCATAATTTTGAATATACAATTATAAGTAGGCCAGAAAAAGCTTATCACTAAGGTTGGCAGAATTCCTTCAGTCAGAGGCTAATATCCTCTGATATCCAGCTAACCCTTTAGCTGTCTCATGTTTTCTTCTCCTCTGGGTGAAGGAGTCTGGTCTAACCATACTTCCTGCTCCTCCACAGTGGTCCCATCTCCTCTGCCTCTTGTACTCTTTGTTCCATGATTTTCTAGTCAGCATAATATAGCCTTAAACATTAACTCTTTCACAAAAAAGGAATTTTTTCAGTTAATCGATAGTTACTTGTCTGTTTATATAATCAAGATCAACAGATGCAGGTGGACTTTAATATTGTCTGTTTATGTTTCTCACTGACAACACTGTGACAAACTTTTTATTTGTGCTGAACCCAGCTGTATGTCCAAGAGATACTTCTTCTAATTTGATAATTTTTAAAGTTCTTTGTTTCTTCACTGTCCTTGGGAAGACAAAAGAATTTCCAATTTTACAAACCTAGTCTACCTTTCTTTCATGCTCAGTCTTACACACACACACACACACACACACACACACAGACATAAACTATATATGAGACTTCCCTCCCTTCCACTCCCTTCCCTTCCCTTTTTTCCCCTCATCCCACTCACCCCCCACACACACAATACTTTTCTATATCACAAATTATTTGTGGGTAAATATAATAAAGGTAGAAATATAAAGCAGAGATGGAGCTGAATGGACCTGTCCATTCACTTCTTGTTCTTATCTCTTGCTTTTATATGCTAATCTGGAGAATTTGAGGGTATGATGTTTTCTTAGCCTCTATTATAGAGATTTTGTGATCTATTTTTGCACTGTCCATAAAATGAATTTTGATAGACTAACAATTATGTATATATATATATGTATATATATATGTATATATATATGTACAAAAAACTAAAACCCCCCAAAACCCTCTACATATATATATATATATATATATATATATATATATATATATATATATATAAATATATATCTTTTAAAAACCTTGAACTAGGACCAGGAGAAAGTCAAAAGAATAGGCTAATATTAGTCTGAGAATTTTTCAGTATTTTGTTAGCTGCCTGGGAGGATATTGTGGCTTATAACTCCTGATTATGAAATAAAAGAACTAAAAGTCTCCTTTCCAGGGACAGGCTTTCTAGCTTATTGCACCCCAGTAAATAGTGATGGACAGCAACCTATGCTCCTAGAATCACAAAATCACAGAATCTGAAAGTTAAAAGAAAATACATTGGTTATCTAATCCAATTCATGTTTTAATAAAATCTTTACTATGATATACCTAACATCCAACCTCCTTTTAAAGACCTTCAAGGAAGCATTTTTATCCTTCTGAGGCAGTCTTTTTACTTTTGTATAGGTTTAATCATTAGGAAGTTTTTTTTTCTGTCAACAAATTTAAAACAGTTTCCTTGCAAATTCTGCCTATTGCTCTTGGTTCTAGCCTTTGGGGAACAACCAGTCAAATCTAATTCCTCTACCACACAACAGCCCTTCCTATAAAATAGATTGTTATCTTGTCCCCCCCACCCCCACTTCCTCAGTCTTTTCTTCTTCAAGCTTCAATTTCTTCATTCCATTCTCATATGGATCCAAGGCCATTTACCATCTTAATTACCCACTTCTGAATACTTTCTGGCTTATCAATATCCTTTTTAAACTGTGATTGCCAGAACTGAACTCAATACTCTAAATGAGGTCCGACAAGGTTTGAAGATCTCTCCATTCCTGGAAGCAGCCCAAGATTACCTTAACTTTTTTGGCTAGTACATTGCTTACTTGTGTTGCCTCTCAGTACATTAAAAGCCCCAGATCTTTTTCAGAACAATTCCTTCTTAAATTGTATTTGTAGACTTTTTTTTGTATCTAAGCAAAAACTACATTTTTTCTATGTGAATTTAATCTTATTGGATCCAGCCCAATGTTCTATTCTGATTAGATTATTTTTTTTGTCCTCCTGAGTTTGGTGTTTAGTATATTATTCCTCCTAGATTTGAGGCCTTTGTAAATTTAATAAAAATAAAATCTTTGTTTTTATTCATGACATTGACAAAAATGTTAAACAGCAAAAGACCAAGTAGGGATCTTTTGGGTCCTCCACTAAAGACCCCCTTCCAAATGCCTATGCTTTGAATCCAACATTCAACAAATTCTGAATCAATCTGATTATTTTGTTGTCTAGAACAAATCTCTCCATCTTCTCCACAAAAACATTGAGATACTTTATCAAAAGCTCTTCTAATGCCTAGGTAAACTATATCCATTACATCTCTTTATTTATTATTTTAGTAATCCCAACAAAAAATGAAATGAGTTTAGTCTGATATTGCTTTGTTGGTTTGTTGTTATCCTTCATTCTCAAAGAGGACCAAAAATGGTATCACTATGTTGGAGCCAAGATATAGTCAAGATACAGTCAAGATGCAGAAACCCAACAGGCTCTATCACAGATCAAGCACAAATAATCTATATGAATATTTGGAATGGAAGTGTCCCTAAACTTGTGCATCTCATGTTTCTTTGAGCTATTGAAATTCTGCTTTGCTCATAGAGCACAGCTCCTTCTTTGATACAACCATGCCTTGCTGGGTGGTCCTGTGCCAGTACCTCCTATGACTCACAATCCATTCCAGACAGATCTTGAGAATGTCCTTGTATCAGTTCTTCTGATCTTAGTGTGAGTACTTACCTTATGTGAGTTCTCTGCAAAAGGGGTTTTTGGGCAAATGTATGGTGGACAGCCCATCAGAGTTGTGTTCTCTGTAGAAGAGTTTGAACTCTTGGCAGTTCAGCTCAAGAAGGAATCTCATTGTCCTGTTCCTTATCTTGCTAGGATCTTCAGAATCTTCACTAGACAAGTCAAATGGAATCAATATGATCTCTTTTTATAATCCTGTTGGCTCTTTAAAACAATCATAATTTTCCTTTCTGAATGTTAACCAAACTATCTCTTTAATGTTCTCTTCTAGAATGTTCTTAGGAATCAAAGTCAAACTCATTGGACTGTAATTATAGGTTTGGTTCTCTTTTGAAAATGAGGACATTTGGGGCAGCTAGGTGGCATAGTGGATAAAGCATTGGCCTTGGAGTCAGGAGTACCTGGGTTCAAATCTGGTCTCAGACACTTAATAATTACCTTGGGCCTTGGGCAAGCCACTTAACCCCATTGCCTTGCAAGAAAAAAAAACCCTAAAAAAAAAGAAAATGAGGACATTTGCCCTTCTCTATTTGAGTAACACCTCTCCTATATTCCATGATCTTTCAGATATTAGTAACAGTGGCCCAGCATTTGTTTCACCAGTTCTTTCAATACCTAAGGATATAGTTCATCTGGGCCAGGTGACTTGAATCATCAAAGGCAACTATAGTTGCTCTCTCACTATTTATCTTAGATATCAACTTCCTGTTAGTCATTTTTGTTCTGTTTCTGGTGCAAAGGTCATTCTTCTTGGCAGAGAAAACAAAAGCAAAATAATAATTGACCAGCTTTGCCTTCCCTCTGTTGTCAGTTGTCATAATTGCATCCATTTCAAGCAAAGGTCCTATCTCTTCTTTGATCCTCCCTTTTCTCCCATTATAGCTAAAAAGGTCTCTTTTGTACTCTTTGAGTTTTATCACCAGGCTCATTCCATTCTGAGTTTTAGTACACTTGATACTATTTTCACAATATCCTGTCACATTCATAACTATTTTGCTACTTGATCTAGTTCCAATCTTCTGTACTTACCTTTTAAACATTTTAAATTGGTTTGTGAATTCCATGTGTATTCATGTCACTTCAAGATAAATTCCATTTTTCCTCCCCAAAGGAATTATTCTCCTTTGTGTCTTCAGAATTTAATTCTTGAGACTCTTTCCTTGGGTACCTACCTATTTTACTCTGATCCCTTTAAAATATACTTTTGCAAAATATGGATCACATATCACACTATACCTAGATTTCCTCTTCTCTATTAAAAAAACAGTTAGGAAGTGTTGATCACTATCCATCAGTGTTATAATTTCTACCCCAGAAGCCAGTTTGTCCTATGAGTGAAAATCAGATCCAGAATAGAAAATCTACCTTTTTGGGTTTTTGGTGTGTTTTTTTAACTTTTGAAGGATAAAATTATCATTAAATCAAACTGAGAAGTTATTTGCTATTCTGCTTTTGGTACAGATAAGCAGTCTGGATAATTGAACTCATCCGTTATTGCTATATTATAACCTCTGAGTCAGGCATTCGAGCTATTTCTCAAATTCTTCATTTATTTTCTTTGTATCCAAGAATAGTCCAATGACAAAAATCATCTTTTCTCCTTCCATTGATCTCTACTCAAATATTCTCCATACTGTTCCCAACTATGGCTCCTGGATTTTTTCACAAAAAGTATGATTTTTAATGTACAATTCTATCTTCATTTTCCCTTTACCTATTTTATTTCTTTTGCATAAGATACATCCATCTAAAGTCATGATTCGTATGGGTTTTATCCCATCAAGTTTAACTGATACTAATGAGGTCAAATTTGTCTCCTTGTGTTAGGACCTATAATTCTTATTTGTTGCCTTAACTTTTGGATATTTGTACACAGACATTGGAGGAAATGGATTTTACTGGCTCATTTCTTAAATTTTGTCTTTTAACTTCTAGATGTGTCAATTGCTATTATTCTTTCATTGTAGCAACGTAGGCAGAACCCTCCTTCCTCTATTATTATTAGTTAAAGCTTTCGGTTTTGCAAGATACTGGAAATACATTCTTAATATATAATTGGTGGGTCAGCACCCACCTTTGTCAGGAATCTGAAACACTTATGATACAAATTTCTTAGGCTTTATTTTCAAAATCAACTTATCCCTTCCATAGTCCCTGTTTTCAGTCATTAACAAGGTTACATAATCATATGTAATACTCTTTAGTATCCTTCTGGCAATAATATTTATGTCAGTTATCACCTCTTAACAACTTGACAACAACATTCCACTCTGTTTTATTTCCTTAATACTAACAGTTCTACAGTCACACCCTATATTAACCAGTTTCATCAATTAGCCCTACTCATCTCACCAATTCCCTCTACAGTAATTTGCTTTATTCCTTAATTGTTTCATTCACCTTTGCTTACTGACATTGTCTGCCTTGCCAGCTACCTTCTTCATTTCCTTTATTTAGTCTTCTTCAATTTCTACTTACTCCTCCAAATTTTTCTTAATTTTCCTTTATTCCATTCCACCTTCAACCTAGAGACAGAATCTGGGTCTGGAGATTTTTTTTAAGATTTCCCCAAATTCTTTCAAATATTATGCACAGGAAAACAATTTATGAATAAAGAGATAGAAGGAAAAGTTAGTTGTACAATGGATAATTTTGATTAATTAAATTTAAAAGGGTTTGTACAGATAAAACAAATATAGCCAAGAGCAGAAGAAAAGCAGAAAAAATTGAGTGTGTATATGGGAGGGGGCAATTTTATAGACTTTCTTAGATAAAGGTCTCCTATCTCAAATATCTTCCTTCCCATATCCAATATTTGACTTACTTTATTAATTCAAATATCTCCAAGTCTCTTATATCTTTCTCCTTATTTGATCAAAGTTATCCTTTCCTCTCCTTTTCCTTCTCTCACTGAATTATTCCACAGAAGCTGGAAGCTATTTCTGCATACCTTAAGAGAGTCGTCATTACTCTCATCATTCACCTGTATTTCACTGAATTTCTTCAGTTGGATATTGAAAATACAGGGTAGAAATTACATCATGTCAACAACTTTGTACTTTGAGAGGCTTTGTTTTAATTAAACCATCAAAGTCCCTAGGATTGCTCTAGTTTGAAGTCATTTTCTAGTTAGGATGTGCTGAGGATGGGGGAGAAACTCAGTAGGAAGGCCACTAGAAATGACAATAGAGGGGGGGAATCACAAAGGAGGTTATATTCTTACCAAAGGCAAGAAGTTGTATGTAACAACAAAAATGAAATAAAAAACATTTCAAGAAAAGAGACTAAGGAAGGCAGGAAGAGATAAGCCTTCCCAATCTCTTTCCTGAGACTTCTCATGTCCCTTTGAAGCTAGCACAATTTACAGATAGTATTCAGTTCATATCCACAATTACCATTTTTGCCAGGTCCTGAATACCTAGTTCTGAAAAGGCTAAATGGCATCAGGGAGTTCAAATATGAAGCCTAGCACAAGGTTGCCAAAAATAATCTAGTGACCATAAGACTAGTAAACTCATCCATTGCGGACAATACAATGGAAACACTGTTCCCAAAAAAGATAATGAACCCAGTAGGAAAAAAACTAGAGAGTAGGGTAGAGCCAAGAGGGCATCATGAAGACAGGAATTCCCAGAAACTCATTCTCCCCAAAATTCCAAAAGCCATCAAATTATGACTCTAGTCAAAATGTAGAAGGGCAAAACCCACAGAAAGACTGAGTGAAACAACGTCCTAGTCCAAGACATCTTAGAAGTTCCCTAGGAAAGGTATGTTTCACCAGGACCAGGGTTGGGAAAAAGTTGCTGCAAGCACAGCTGCAGCTGCAGCACAACAGCTGAGTGCCTAGATCCCTGGGGGGTGCCTGGGTCCATGGCAGAGGGGGTGGTTTCCAGACCTCCTGGCCCCAGGATCATGGGTAACAGCTTGAAGGGGTGGTGACAGAACTCTGCTGGACCAGAGTGAGTGCAGAGCGAGCACTGGCCTCAGAGCAGCCTTGTGAAGAGAACCTTTGTGGGAATTGGAAAGGCCACCCTGCACCTCCAGAGCTCCACAGCTCACAGATGGTAAGGGGGTCAGGGGAGACTGCAGAGGTCTCTCTGCTCTCCCTGGGGCAAGACTCAGATGTTTGTCCACACCTAAATCCAGGTTGCAGTTTGGGCTCTCATATCACCATAGCCGCTGGGACTCTCCTCACAGCTCCAGGGCCCATGGTCATCCATATACCAAAGCACAGGCAAGAGAGCAGTCGGAGCCTCTCATAAGACCTTGGAGGAATTAAGGTCCCTATGGGTTTTACCCAAAACCTCCTAAAGCCTTGGAAGTGCAGTAAATCAGTTATAGGCTGAGGAAATGAGCAAATAACAGAAAAAAGGAGAATCTGACCTTAGAAAATTATTTTGTCCCATGGAAGATACAGAAGATGACAAAATCAAAGCTTCTGTACCCAAAACCTCCAAGAGAAGTAGAAAATGGACTCAGGATGTGGATGAGCTCCAAAAATACTTTGAAAAGCAATTAAGGGAGATAGAGGAAAAATTGGGAGGTGAAATGAGAGCAATGCAGACAAATCATGAAAACCAAATCAGCAGCTTGGTGAAAGAAATACAAAAAAATGCTGAAGAAAATAATATCTTAAAAACCAATTTAGGCCAAATGGAAAAGGCAACAGAAAAGGTAAATGAGAATGTCTTAAAAAGCAGAATTGGCCCCTGGACAAGGAAATAAAAAAGCTCTCTGAAGAAAATAACTCCTTCAAATGCAGAATGGAACTAAAGGAAGCTGATGACTTTGTGAGAAATCAGGAAGAAATAAAACTATTCCAAAAAGCCAGAAATTAGAAGAAAATGTGAAATATCTCATTGGAAAAACAACTGACCTCAAAAACAAGTCCAGAAGAAATAATTTAAAAATTATTGGATTACCTGAAAGTCATGATTGAGAAAATAGCCTAGACTTCATTTTTCAAGAAATAATATAGCAAAATTACCCTGAGATCCTAGAAGCAGAGGGTAAAATAGAAATTGAGGGAATTCACCAATCATCTCCCTGAGATTCCAAAAGAAAAACTTCCAGGAATAATATAGTCAAATTCCCAAACTCCCAAGTCAAAGAGGAAAATACTAAAAGCTGCCAGAAACAAACAATTCAACTACTGTGGCTCTATAGTTAGGATTACACAGGATCTGGCAGTATTTGCATCAAGGGCTGCTAGGGTTTGGAATATGATATTCCAGAAGGCAAAAGATCTTGGTTTACAACCTAGAATCAACTACCCAGAAAAACTTAACATCCTCTTTCAGGGGAAATCATGGACTTTCAATGAAATGAGGAACTTTCAAAATTTTCCTATTGAAACAACCAGAGCTGAACAGAAAGTTTGATCCCCAAGTACAGGATTCAGGCAAACCATAGAGAGGATGGACAAGAAGGACTAACTATGAGGAACTTAATAATGTTGAACTGTTTGTATTCTTGCATGGGAAGAAGATACTGATAACTCATATGAACCTTCTTATTTAATAAAACAGTTAGAAGGAGTAATATATAGACAAGGTACAGGAAGGAGTTGAATATAATGGTATAATAATATAGTAAAAAGATGTAGTCAATGAGTGATAGAAGAAGGGGCTAAGATATTTCACACAAGGGTCAAGAAAAAGTTTTTTTTAATGGAGTGTAAGGGGGAAAGCAAGGGGCAATGAATGAGCCTTCATTCTCATCAGAAATGGCTCAGGGAGGAAATACCATACACTCTTAATAGGTCATAGAAATCTGTCTTAACCTAGAGAAAAATGAGAAGGGATGGGGATAAGGGGGAAGGGAGGAGGGAAGATCATGGGAGAGGGTACTCAGATACAATACACTTTTGAATAGGGACAGGGTGAAAGGAGAGAGAGAATAGAATAAATGAGAGTAAGAAGGAAGAGAGTAGAGAGAAATGCAGCTAGTAATGTGGGAAAAATATTGAAGTGACTTCTCTGATGGATTTATGATAAAGAGGGCAACTTACCCCAGAGACAGAGCCATTGGAATCTGAATACAGACTGAAGTACATTTTTCTCTCTCTCACTATTCTTGAGGTTTCTCATCTTTTTTGGGGGGGGGGAAGGGAGGTTTATGCTTACTCTCACAATAAGATTATTTCAATAATAAAAAATAAATAACCCCTCAAACCCCCCCCCCAAATAGAAAATAGAATGATAACATTACCAGAAAATACAAATAGCTTTGACAGTGTAGAAGGTATGGTAATATGTGGCATATATGGTCACACTGTGGGTTCCCTTCATGAACGCTATCCCCCAATGATGTAGAGGTAATATATGGGACATTTTGTCCTATGGTCATGGGAAGAATCCTTTCTTTTCACTTTTCTTTTGCAATATTAATTTCAGGTTACTTATCTATAAAATGAGCTGGAGAAGAAAATAGAAAATCATTCCAGTATCTTTGACAAGATATTTACTTCCCAATGGGAGTAAGACATAGCTAAAATTACTGAACAACAAAACTGTATTACATTTTGAGTGAACTTGTCTTCTGGTTATCTGGTAAATACAAAGATGGGGAGTCATTGTTAGAGTTTGAATGAATGCTGGCCTACTGAGCACCCTCAGTACTGTAGTTGAATGGACACCTAAAATACTTTTTTGTAGGGGAGTTTTCTCACATTGAGTTAATTGCTAGGAGTTATAGTCCTGGTCTATAAGAACCAGAGATGAAAGCATTGTAACTGACTGAGATTGATAGGTGTTGGCGCTTGAAGGAAAATTTTAACCTTAAATTCTTTTATAGATTTTGTCATAAATGTATATTTATGAACAAGAGCCTACTGACATTTGATGCTTTATGAGTTAAGACTGAGGGTCACAAATTTGACTTGTTCAATGAACTTTTTTTTTCTAAAATTTCATAAGCTATATTATATGTATAAGAATAAATAAAATAAACATATTTTCCTTTTTCCCCCACATTAAAAAAAGCAATTTCATAGAGAGTAAATTTGTCTAAAGATAGAATCTGTATACTGACAAATATCATCAGAAATCATGTCCATTTTAAATTCTTCTAAAGCCTAATCTACTAATTTCTTGTCTGAGCCAGGGCAACAGCCTTCTTAAAAGACTCATCTTCCCTAAATGGGGGCTTTCACCCTTTTTTCTTTTAAGTGGTGGTTCTGCCAATCCAGTCATTTCTCATACTTTGCTTCACTATTGAATTCCCACTTCTATCCAGAACAAAAAAGAATGAGTAGCTCGATTTCCCAGCAGAGACAGATGGTGGGTAACTGAGCCTAATGAGGGGAACAAGTTAGATCACAGTGACTATGTCAAAGGGGAGATTAAAGGATGTCTGGTTCATGCATGCAGAGAGGGTTAGTTTCTGGTAGCCCAGAGCTTTTCATCCTGTGCCTTTGGTTCATCATTCCCCATTGCTTTCCTTTATAATTTTTCTTCCTCTTCAGCCGGCTTAGACATTAGGAAAGGCAAAGGAAGCACCACATGTACAACTTGGTATATATGGTTACATGGTTACTGGTGATCAGGACCAAGAAGTGGTGAAAAATAAATATTTATACCTGCATTGGTCTGGGCATACCAAAGAAATACCAAAATTGTGTGAAGATCATTTACTTCCTGTTCTGGAACTGAGGAATTTTCTATTCCCATCTTATATTTCTTCTTGCAAAACACAATTACTTTCTGGTCCATGTAATTTGTCTCTCAATTTCATTGTCATGAATAAGTATATATGATGGATGGGGAACTGGCCTTATAGCCAGAAGACCCTGGGTTCAAGTTCCACTTCTGACACATTTTGACTATGACTGTGGGCAAGTTAAGAAGTTCTCAGCCCTCTGGTCAACTCTATAAGACTCTAATGAAAGAGCGTGCCAGCCTACATTGGTAAAGGAAGTTTTCTTATCTAAGAGTATCTGGTACCCATGAAATCATAGGTAACATAGAACAGTTTCCTGGGTTCTACTTTGCTTCTCTCTATCTTGGAGGGGAATTAACCTGCCTGTACACAACCTGAAGCCCAAGCCTCAATGATCCACCACAAAGTGTCAGAAACAGAATTCCTTTGATGCATTCTTTGTAGAATTTTCTTCTGGAGGACCCCCCCCCCAATACTCCTAAAGGTAGCTCCTAACTTTCAAGATCAGATATTTATGTATTTTATGTATTTGTATTTCTTAACACTACATGCCTAGATATGATCTTGATCACATTTTGATAAGTCTTTTTGGGTCCCAAAAGGAGTGAGTGTTGAGACAAACACCCCAAGAAAAATGTTGAAATATGTATTGAAGTCTTTGAGAACTATAAGTGCCTCTACTCATTTAGATCATAGAAGCCTGATATATTATTCAGATGCTTAAGCAAGTATTAGTGGTTTGGGAGTCTTAGATAGAGAAAAGGGTATGGACAACTTTTTGTAACTAACTGGCAAGGTGATACTATATTACTTCTTTTTTTTAAAATTCGTTTTGGTTTTGGCAAGTCAATGGGGTTAAGTGACTTGCCCAAGGCCACACAGCTAAGGCAATTATTAAGTGTCTGAGGTCAGATTTGAACTCAGGTCCTCCTGACTCCAGGGTCAGTGCTCTATCCACTGTGCCACCTAGCTTCCCCTGCTATATCACTTCTAAGGTTATATGGAACAGTGGAAAACACTGGACTTGGAGTCACAGAACTAGGTCTAATAATTACCTCTGTCACTATGTGTGAGTTTGTCAAATTATTTACCTTTTCTGGGAATGCATTATTTTCTTTTATCTTCTCTAAAATGAGAAATAGAACTAGATGTTCTTTCTAGTTCTCAATCTGCAATCTGTAAACCTTAGCTCTCAGACAGAAGGATGTGGAATTTTAATTTGTGGATATTTGTGTAATGAAGAGAGGCTTTCCTTGGGAACAAAAACTAAGGTTGAACGTGACATACAGGAAAGACTTTTTATGATGGTCCTGGAGTCCCTGAGAAGTTGTGTTTCTATAAGGATCAAGTAAGATTTTATATACATATATATATATATATATATGTATATACATACATACTATAGAATTGCAAACTGTTGTTACCATCATTGATCCAAAGGTCTGAGCTTAAACATATAGGCTTCAATCTTAAAGGTTCACCATATCTCTGGCCCATTTACCTTGCCCATAGAACATCAAAATCGAACTCATGTCTAGATTTTTATGGAAAAGGAAAAGATTCCTTTACTCTAATACATAAACTCAAGGTAAGAAAATATCAAAAAAGGGAGGGACTTGATTTATATTGATCTTTAATCAATGCAAAATCCACAAAGGACTTACATCTGAAAACATAAGTTAAGACAACTCTTTCCACCTAAAAATCAAGGCATTATTTTAGATTTTCTCAAAGTGGAGTTGCTAGAAAGCAAAGAAATTCACCCAACTTACTTCCTAGGGATCGATACCATCCTTCAGAACACTATTATTTGAGAATGGCCCTTTAACAAGGAGAAAGAACTAAGGGTCAATTTAAAAAAAAGTGAGCTCTTACTTTCTCAGACATTTATTATCAACTATAAAATTCACAGGACCAGAGAAAGACATGTTTAGGGTTTGCTTCTCTTCATCATGACTCTACTCTTGCTTATCTCAGCTTTTGGACCTCCTTCTTGGTTAAGGAACTATTTTATTTTTTCCAGGAACTCATTTTTTTATTAGACTTTAGTTTCACTTTTATTTCCTTACTTATAATGGTTAGCATTTCTAGTAAGCATATACCAGGATTTTGCAATAAATATAGTATTTGCCAGATATTCACTTCCCACTCTTGTTAAAAGTAAGAGGTTTAAGATATTTTACAGGAAATAGTCTCTTGGCTAAAAGTATTTCTGATAGAGTTGCTTTTTCTCTCTTCCCTCTCTATATTGAAAGAATTTTGGACTTCAAAAGATGAATTTCATAGAACAACGATTCATTGTGAATGAAATAGGAGCTCTTCCTTTAAGGCAAAAATAAGGACAGGGACTTTTTAAAAGATCACTTTTAAAAAACGCCTCTCCAGAGTATTTGCATGAACTGATGCTGAGTGAGATGAGCAGAACCAGAAGAACATTGTACATCCTAAGAGCCACATGGGGGTGATGATCAACCTTAATGGACTTGCTCATTCCATCAGTGCAACAATCAGGGACAATTTGGGGCTATCTGAGATGGAGAATACCAACTGTATCCAGAGAAAGAGCTGTGGAGTTTGAACAAAGACCAAAAATTATTACCATTAATTAAAGGAAAAACACATTATCTTACTATGTAATTTTGCTATATCTTATACTTTATTTTTCTTCCTTAAGGATACTATTTCTCTCTCATCACATTCAACTTCGATCAATGTATACCATGGAAACAATGTAAAGACTAACAGACTGCCTTCTGTGGGAGGTAGGGGGTGGGAAGCAAGATTGGGGGAAAATTGTAACAATGAAAATAAATAAAATCTTTTTTTATTATTAAAAAATGACTCTCCAGGATAAGAATGACACAGGAAGAGGAACTTGAAGTTCATTCCTTCACCTCCACTTTTGTCCTCACTCAAACCTTTCTATTAAATCTTACTTATGACAAAGTATGCCTAAAGCTATTAGAGTCTAAAATGGACACTATTGTTTTTGAAGCACTCTGGACATAAGGAGAATGTTTCTATTTCTAAATGTTATTTTCTTTGACTATCTTTTACCAGAGCATTTTGGAGTAAGGGACATTGACAATCTATATCAAAGATTGTGCAACCTGCTACCAGGGTGTATATGCTTGGGATTTCTACTGACCTTTTGCAAATAGGTGGTTCTATGCTAAAGCATGATGGTTCTAACTATTTTCATTTTGATGGGCTCTTGCCTTTGTTTCTGTCCATGGTGGACTTGACTCTATATAGTTCTATATAGAACTTGGTTCTATAGTGAAATTTATTAAGCACTTTGCCCTTCTTTATCCCAAACCATATAATCTGAATGATATATAGACTTGGGTAAGGACCAATCTAGTTCTCCCTCACTTATGTTACAGATGTAGAGTCTGAGGTCCACAGAGATTTAGTAACTTGCTGAATGTCATATAGGTGATGAATGTAATGACTAAGAAAGAATTTGAATCTAGGTCCTCTGGATTCCAGAGGGTGTCACTCTCTGTGACATCTTTGTCATGTTTCTTCTTGCCAGATGCAATGAATCAATTTTTTGTAAACTTTTTTATAATTTTTGTGTCTTTTTACAGAGAGACTTGACACTGAGTTTGAGTTTGTTACACCAGGTGAGTCTCTCCCTGATTAGAGCTTATGGTAACAAATGAGATCTTATTATTGTGCTCACTTCTCTTCTTAGTCATCTAAGTATTTTATTAATTGGTTCCATAGAATCATTTGCCAAGTAATAAGGTACTCTCTCAATAAAAGCCTGAACACTTGATGAATTTAATGTTATTTTCTTAACTCAGAGTATGCATAGCATTAGGAGGTCATGAGGAACTTGCCAAAGGGGGTGCATTTGGCAAATAACTATTCTTCCAGTGAAATAGTCTGAAAGTAGAAATGTTAATGAAGAAAATTGCAGAATGGTAAGAAAATAAAGGGGAGGTATGGGGAAGGTAGGAAAGGGTGGGAACATTGTACTGAATCTGGAAAATTTGAAATAATTAGAGGAATAAGTAAATCCTTGTTGACCAAAATGAAATGGATGAAATTTGAACAGGAAACCATTTTTCATACTGAGCTAGGGGGAAAAAATTTGTAAGCAAGATTTAGTAAAAATTGAACTAATTATTCTCCATAATAATCAGAAACTCCAAACTGATTTCCATCTGATGAAGTTTCAAAAATTTTGATGTATACTTGGAGACATGATTCCTAGTCTTACTAAATGTGCTCACAAGCCATATCCTGTTTATATCCATCTATCACTGTAAACTAGAATTCTTTCTCCTATTCTCTTTTTAAATATTTTATTTATTTTGAGTTTTACAATTTTTCTCCTAATCCTACTTCCCCCCCCACAGAAGGCAATTTGACAGTCTTTACATTGTTTCCATGGTATACACTGATTCAAATTGAATGTGATGAGAGAGAAATCATATCCTTAAGGAAGAAAAATAAAGTATAAGAGATAGCAAGACCAGACAATAAGATATCAGTTTTTTTCTAAATTAAAGGTAACAATCCTTGGTCTTTGTTTAAACTCTACAATTCTTTCTCTGGATACAGATGGTATTCTCCATTGCAGACAGCCCCAAATTGTCCCTGTTTGTTGCAGCGATGGCATGAGCAAGTCCATCAAGGTTGATCATCACCCCCATGTTGCTGTTAGGGTGTACAATGTTTTTTTGGTTTTGCTCATCTCACTCAGCATCAGTTCATGCAAATCCCTCCAGGCTTCCCTGAATTCTCATCTCTCCTGGTTTCTAATAGAACAATAGTGTTGCATGATCTACATATACCAGTTTGCTAAGACATTCCCCAATTGAAGGACATTTACTTGTCAATCTAATAAATCTAAATGAATAAATCAACTGGTAGCTTTGACAAAGATATATGTATTTTCCCCGAGAATAAAACTATGTTTACAAGAAACAGAATTGCATCTCAATTTAATTGATTATTCTGATAAACATTTAATAATAATATTAAAGAATGTTTTTACCTATAAAATAAAGTTTTTTAAATGAAAACAATCTATTTAAAATATTTCTTATTTGCATATGTATAATCAACTCTCAAATTTCACCTCATATAGAATAGGGGGTTGAGGAAGATTTACTGAAAGCCAGGAGGAAACAGAGACAACAAAAGACTGGAAATTTTGCCTTAAATGAACATTACCAACTTTCAGATTAGACTTCAAAGTATGCCTAGTTTCTTTCTTTTTTTGGCAATGTTTTGTAATTATTCCTCATCTTGGGTAATATATTTGGGGCTGCCACAGTCTCATCTTATCTTCCCATCCAGGTTGTTGATACTCAAGACAGCTAGGTAGCATAGCTTTGAATTTGCAATCAGGAAAGACTGAGTTTTATTTTTGCCTTAGGCACTGGCTGTGTGACTTTGGACAATTCCTTAATCTCTATTCTTCTTGGTTTTCTCTTCTGTAAAATGAGGATAGTAATAACACTTACCTCTCAGGGTTATTACAAGTATCAACTGAGATAAAATAAAGTATTTTTCACAGAATGAAGTACTATATATTGAAGTACAATATTATTACCATTATTGAATTATCATGACTACTTTTATTAAATTATGACAGTATAATTACTATTAAATTATTATTACTACTTTGATTACTATATTATTATTACTGTTATTATTGAAGTACTATTCTTATTATTATTGAACTAATACTCTTATCAAAACACTTATTAATATTCTTGAATTATTACTATTCTTGAAGTATTATATTATTATTTATTATATGATAATTTATTATTAAACTAACCCAGTTTGAGACTGAATCTCAAGTCCTGTGCCTAGAGACTAGTGATAATACTATGTTATTCTTTAAAACCTCTCCACCTCCAGGGAACAATTTCCTGCTTGTAATATTTTCTTACCTTGTTAGATCTTTCTCTAGAGGGGAGAAAAGCCTCATTTAAAATTATTTTATACCCTTTCCTTCCTTTTAATGGAGGAAATGAGCAATCATCTTAGAAGGAATTATGTTTGAAAATCTTGACTTGAGACCTGTCAAGTAATGGTCACTATCACATGATTCCTTCTCTGAAAGATAATATGATCTTAAAATAGCTAGCCAGTTTCAGATTCAGAAAGATCTGAGTTCAAATTTAGTCTTTTATATACACTAACTGTATGATCCCAAGCAAGTCATTTAACCTCTTAAAGTCCCTGGAAATTCTCTAAGACTCTGGATTGTAGAGAAGGTACAATCTGCATTGGTACAAGAAATTTCTCATTGGGAATTCTGTTTACTGATGACAACAGATCTGGTTTATAAAAAAAAATCTTCCCTACATTAAAAAATAACTCATATTCCAAGAAATGTTTGAGTTTTTGTGACTATTTAACAAAATGACCACCCTAAAGGTATAACTATGATGTTAATTGTCCCTTAAAAATAATTTCCAAATTGAGTTGTTGTTTTAGTATGTTTAGGTATCCAAGCTGGGCTTTCAAAAAATAGACATAGAGCCCTTATGCTTAAAACTATATCATACACACACACACACACACACACACACACATATATATAAATATAATAAGATAATTAAACTGTAATTAAAATTATCATAGTTCATTCATAATTCATAAATGTTTTGATGGACAGAGGATACAATAGATTTCCCATCTGTCTCTCATCATTCCATGTTTCATTTGTTTGGTTCTAATCCTTTCATTCTAATCCTCAGTAGGATGACAGCTCATCTACAGATGAGACCAGCTCTGTTCAGAGCTTGAATCAAGTAGCCTGGTGAGGTAGTGTTTTATACTTAGAGTCAGGAAAAAAAAAAAGGTGGCCGACTAAGCTAAAGAAGGACAATTTTTGCATATGCACAATATACATGCAAGTCAGAAGAAAGGCATATGGTATTATATCTGGTACTATAATTTGGTGCTATGTGGCTCCAATCAGTTATATTTGGCAATTGTTGCTGCCAGATCTTCTTTCCTTCCTCTCCTTCTTCCACGAGTCAGGGATTACAGGACCTGAATCACTATGCATATTATTACCCTTGATGACTAGAGAACAAAATCCTGTGTCCATCTAAAAATATACTGGTCAAGATGAGAAAGAAGTATGATGGGTACACTTATGAAAAAAATGTTAGGCATTGAGTTCCCTGAGAATGGCAAAACTGTCGGTGTGAATATACTGTTACCTGATAATCAACCTCTAGTTGTCTCTTAATTTGGCTCAGTATTGCTCACATTATTTGTATCCAGATCAATCCCTTTATTACCACATGAATGAAGACATACTCTTAAGCACTACTGTTAATTCCCTAACTCAGCATTCAATCTCTCTTACTTTGCTTTCTTAGCTCAACCCTCTCTTAGCTTCCCCTCAGTAGTAGTAATAATAGTAATGCCCCAATCTGTCAACTATTGCTGGTATGATATGTTGACTATTCTGCTCTTCCTTTTCCCCCTCTGTCCTCTCACCATATACTATGCTAATACCACATAGGTATTAGTCATAATTTAATATTTCAACAAACATTATTTTAATTGCCTCTGGTGTGCAAGGATGTACTAGGATGAAAAAAGAGTCCCTGACTTCAAGGAGCTTACACTCTGATGGTTGCTGGGATTAGCTTATGTTAACACATGGGGCAGCTAGGTGGTACACTGGATAGATCATTGGCCTTGGAGTCAGGAGGATGGGAGTTCAAAGCCAGCCTCAGACCCTTGACACTTATTAGCTGGGTGACCTTGTGCAAGTCACTTAATCCTGATTGCCTTGCATTCAGAGCCATCTCCAATTGTCCTGATTCCTATCTGGCCATTGGACCCAGATGGCTCTGGAGGAGAAAGTGAGGCTGGTGACTTAGTATAGCAGCCCCTTGCTCAAATTCATTTCATGTGCTTGTCATGGCATCACCTTCCTGATTGTGGTCTTCTTTGAAAATGAAGGACAAACATTATTGTTATTGCGTTAGTAAGATTCTAATAGAATTTGACAGAGGCAAAGAGAGATTAAGAAAAATAATATCAGAAAATTTAAAATGGGAACAATGAATTTTTTTTGGTTTGGGCAGGGAGAAGATGGGGAAAGATTCTTGAAAAATGTGGTTCCTGAGTTAGACGATGAAGGACAAAAAGAATTTCAACATGTGGACAGAAGGTGGATGCATCCCAGGTCTGGGGAACAGCTTGTGTGGATACATGGAGGGAGAAGAGGATAGGAGATTAGAGAACAGTCAGTAATTCTGTTTGACTGGAACACAGAGTACACAAAGGAGAGCAGTGGGAGACAAGTCTGGAAAGGGAGGTTGGAGCCAGATAGTTGAGGATCTTGAGTGACAGACCAAGAAATTTGTATTTTATCCTATCAAGGGATCATTGAAATTTTTTGAGTTAAGGAAGTTTCATGGTCAGACTTGGAAAATCTGACTTGGGAAAATAATTTAAGGACTTTTGTGAATCACGAAGAACTATTCTAGTAGTCCAGGAAAGAGGTGATAAAAGTCTGAACTAGGCAGTAAAGCAAGTAGAGACAGCTGGTATGTATATAATACTTTACAGTTCACAAACTGTGCTCCTTTATAAAACTCCAAGTGGTATCTCTATTATTGAGATAAAAAAATAAAATCTGAAAGATTAAATCTTTTGTCTAAAGTCATGTATCTAGTAAATAGAGACTTAAATGCAGATCTTCTAATTCTCTGCCCTTTATTTTACAGGACTCTGGAAGACAGAACACTGAGCCCAATTTTCCTAGAATATAGGTAAAGAAACCATGTTAGAGAAACTTTCATTGCTTTTCCCCAACTTTGATGATTCTGTTCCCCCACCCTATAAGTATAGGATAATCATTCTTTAATGCAGGCAAGCATGGAACATATCACTATACTCCAGAGATTCTCAACTGAAGTGGGACCCAAGGTCTACATTAGAGTACACTCAGGATCTCAATAAGAGCTTTATTGATTTGTTCAAGTCAACAAGTCAATAAGCAGTTATTATGTGTTTGTTATATGTCAGGTACTACTCTGTTATACCAGGGATATGAAGAGAGGTAAAAAATAGTCCCTGCTTTCAAGGACCTCATGACCTCAGGGACCCCCCAAACCCCCATATGTTCAAGAATGAAAAAAGTCAAACCTAAAGCTCACTGAGATTCAGAACAGTTTCCAGGGAAGGAGATACAATGTAGGTTAAATGGACATTTATATCTTTTTTTCTTATTCCATATTATGAATTCCATTACTATGCCTCAACCTAAATTTCTTACATTCTCCTCTCCCTGTGTCTACTAAGCTTTGATGGGACCTTTTGATAGTTATTTCATTTCTCTAGAATCTTGGCTCTGAACCAAGATATGGGATCATAACTGGGGAGAGCAAGTGACTGAATTTACCATAAGGAATGCAAAAATAGAGAGGACAAAGAAATCAGTATTATTAATATAAATCATTATTTCTGCTATGTAAGAAGTAATGAAAATGAAAGTTAGAGAAGCATGAGAAGATTTACAAAATCAATGCAGAGTGATCAGAACTAGAAGACCAATACATTTCATTTACAGAAATGTCAATGAACAGAATAACAACAAAATGCCCCAAACTGAATGCACTGTGACTATGACTCTTATCCTAAAGAAGAGATAAGAAATGCATTACTTTTCCTTCTTCAGTCATATGCATGTACAATATTGAGTATGCTGCTAGACTGCTGTCAAGATTTGATGAATTAAATTTTTTTTTGTCTTTTTTGTTTCATTTAGGGATTATTTTTTCCCCCATCATTGTTTTTCTCTGGATTTGGGTGTAGCTGACAAAAACTTTGTATTATACTTTTAGAATCCCTGAATTTCAGTTTCACTTACTGAGGGGATCAGAGTTAGCACTTAATTAAGAAATTGCAAAAGTTCAAGGTTTTAGAAAATGTCAGCTATGTTTCCTCAGAGAGAAGAAAAATTAAAAGTGCATTCTGGCTACTTTCCTGATGGGCTGTGTATTGCCCATCTTTTAATTTCAGGGTCAGCAATGAGAGGGCAGCTTGGCAGTAGGGAGAGCACTGGTTCTGAAGTCAAAGAACATGGGTTTAAATTCCACTTCTGATGCTTACTATCTTGTGTGTCTGAGAAAAGTCATTTAACTTCCTTGGGCCTCAATTTTCTCATCTATAAAAGGAATGAGTCCTGAGGTCTCTAGACCTATGGTCCCGGCAAGAAAGAAGGCAAGCAGTAGCCTGGAATCCATTTTTATAAAGATCAGATCTTCCAAAAATCTCATAGGATTTAGAGCGTTAAGAATCCTTGGAGGTCGTCCAGATTAATTCTTTCATGATATTGATGAGAAAACTGAGATCCAGGAAAATTAGATGATTTGTCCAGGGAAACATAGAGGCAATTTCCCATGCATGGAATATGCTCCCACCTCTTTTCTCCCTCCTTAGATTTTCTAATTTCCTTCCCCAATCATGCCCCCTCCCCTCTACTACTGCCTTTCCCTGCAAATAAATTTGTTTTTATTTTTCATATATTTATATGAAGATCTGTGGCTTATTAAATAGCCTTGAAATCAGGAAAGAACCGAGTTCCAGTACTGATACAGAATGGCATGATTCTGAACATCATTTCACCTCCTGGGACTCGTAGCAACTCTCTAAGACAGAGTTGTAGAAAAGGTGTTTTTGGACCTTGAATCAAGAAGTTTCCTCATTTAAGAATCCCCTTTGAAAATGAAACCATAGCTATACCTTTTATATCTTAAATAGAAATAACACTTCCTATCTTTTTCACAGGGTGGTTGTGAGAATCAAATGAGATCATGTATAAACATTGTGCCTGGATGAGACTTGTGCTTCGGAATTTTAAGCATCTTTATAAATCTGAGTTATTATTATTTAAGATAAGTGGAGTGGAGGAAGCAAAAGACACTGATTTGCCATGAATGTTGAGTTTATATCTGGATAAGAGGATTTCAAGTTCTCTTCTAATTCAAAAATGTTACAGCTTAATGATTTTAGGCAATAAAGACCTAACATAGATTATTCAGGTAGAAAATAGACTTGACCTTTGTGTTCATTTCAGGCAAAGGTTCTAGCAGTTTGGATGGGATAGTGGCTGGCACAGCTAATCCAGGAGGCTGATGAAGAAGCTTTGTAAAATGGTGACATGCTATGGAGAAGACTTAGAAAGTTTTGCTATGGATTGGTTGTAAAAAGTAAAAGAGAAAATTGTAACAATGATGATCTGAAGGATCAGAAAAGATATGAAATATGCTGCTACTATCCCAAGCTTGCCATCCTATGAGAGGAATCAGGGAATGGATCACAATTTTATATTCAAACTTTGGGCAAAAAAAAGCTAGTTATAGAGCTGATAAAAGGCTAGCTACAGGGCTGGGGTGTCTAGGTAAAACAGTGGATTGAATATTGGTCCTGAAGTCAGAAGAACCTGAGTTCAATCTGGCCTCTAACATTTAGTAGTAGTGTACAAAGCTAGTTCATTCATCCCTGCTGATCATAGTTTCATCATCTGTAAAATGAGAAGAAGGAAATGGAAAACCCCTTTAGCATCTTTGCCAAGAAAAACCCCAAATGGAGTCATTAAGAGTCTGATGCTACTGAAATGACTGTATAACAAAAAGGCATAAAGGTTTTGAACAGTGTTCCAAAAATACTGTACTTGGATGATAGATGTCAAGACTAGAAAAAGAGATATGAGAATAATCTATAGCTAAATGGTATTTGAAAACACTTAAGAGACTGAGAGAGGATAAAATTATCAGTATAATAAATATAATACAATATGACTGCTTCATAAGAAACAAGGAATATGAATAATTTGAAGAAACATGAGAATTGGTTCAGGGTGAAATAAGTAGTACTAGCACTGTACAAAATAACTACAAAAATGTAAATGGAAAGAACAAAAAATTCCCAAATTGAATGAATATTGAATATTGATCCAGGAGTAAGGAGGACCTGAGCTTAATCTGTCTTGTAACACTTAACTATATATGTGTAAGACTAGTCATTTAATCAGTCTCATCAATTATAAAATGAGGATGTTGTTTAGTTGTTTCAGTTATATAATGCTTAGTGACCCATTGGGGTTTTCTTGGCAAAGATACTAGAGTGGTTTGCCATTTGCTTCTAGAATTCATTTTACAGATAAGGAACTAAGGTCAATGGGGTTAAGTGACTTGCCCAGGGGTACACAACTAGTAAGTGTCTGAAGTCAAATTTGAAGTCAGGAAGATGAGTCTTTCTGACTCCAGATCCAGTGCTCTATCCACTGCAACATCTAGCTGCCCATGTACTGTATAATAACCAAACTTGTCCTGAGAAAGGAATAAGAAGTCTGCTACCTTTCCTTTGTAGAGGTAGAGTACTATGGATATGAACATTTCAAATGTTTTCAGATTGCTTATGTGTTGGCTATATTTTCTGAAATATTTTTCCTCTTGTTTTTTTTCTTGGTTAAAAGGAATGACTCACAGGGTGCTGGAGGAAACTGTTTGGAATTGAGGGTAATTTTTAAAACAAAAGATATCAATAATATGACAAACTTTTTTAAAAAATCAATATTGAGTTAGGAAGATTTTGTGTGGAAGGAGTGGGTAAGACTGAGGAAAGGAAGTGAAGGGAGACAACAAAAGACTGAAGTTCAGCTTGAGAATGGAAAGAATTAGTAGAGTATGAATTATAAAGGAAATAAGGTAGCTCTAAAAGAGACCTCATTTTTCTTCATGGAAATATATGGAAGCAAATTCCATCTTCAGCCTTCTGACTCCACTTCCAGTGTTCTTCCTACCACTTATTAGCTGTGTGACTTTGGGCAAGTCAATTAACTGATTGCCTTGCATCCAGGGCCATCTGGAGTCATCTGAATTCATATCAGTCCACTGGACCTAAATGGCTCTGAGGAGAAAGTGAGACTGGTAACTTAGCACATTCAATGCACTTGTGTGTCATGGCATCACCTCCCTGATGTCATGGTCTTCTTCAGGAATCAAGGATAAACATCTTCCCATCACCTTGCCCTGACTGTCTCACCTAATCCCTGCAACATTTCCTCAGGAAAGCTGTAGGAGACACCACCCACTCATTTCTCTTGGGCCTCATTTCATTCTTATTCTTTTCAAATATATCCTTCTTCTAAACTTATTTTGTCTGTGGAAGGGCTACTCACCATTTTTCCAGTCATACATGCCAACAAATTTTGTTTGATTCCACTCCCCTCATATCATGGCTCCAATCAGCTGCCAAGCCTTGTCCATTCTACCTTCATAATATCTCTTACCATTCTCCTTCTCTCTATTCACATAGATTCTGTACTAAATCAGGACTCATTACTTGTCTCCTGAGCAAACCTTAGAACTCTCAATATATACAAGTTATCATTATTATAATAACCTACTAATTGAACTACCCAGATCCAGTCTTTCTTAGATCTAAACTGCTCTCTCCACAGTTCCAAATTGGGATTACTAAAGCAAAGTTCTAACTATGTCATTTCCCTACTCAAGAAGATTTACGACTCCTTGTCTCTAGGATAAAATGCACTGGTTGGCATTTAGTATTCTTTCTATTCTGACTCTAATTTTTTTTTGTCTGGGTTGATATACATTACACCTCCCTCATGGACTTAATATTCTAGCCAAACTTGCTGTTCCTGTCAATGACATTGCATTTTTTTTTTGCTTCTTCTTTTGTTTAGGTTCTTTTCCCCTCTACCCCCACCAAGCTGTGAATATGTTCTTGCCTTATTTCCACCTCTTAGAACTCCTTATTCTCTCAAAAGTTCATCCCAGTTGCCACCTACTAAACAAAGCCTTTCCTGATCCTATAAATTGCTCTGCATTTACCACATATATGTATATATGTGTATATATCTATCTCTATCTCTATCTATATATTGTAAATTTTTTAGGTTCTTGCAAGGCAATGGGGTTAAGTGGCTTGTCCAAGGCCACACATCTAGGTAATTATTAAGTGTCTGAGGCTGAATTTGAACTCAGGTACTCCTGACTCCAGGGCCGGTGCTCTGTCCACTGTGCCACCTAGCCGCCCCTATATATTGTATTTACTTATGTGTGTTTATCTTCTGTATTCTATCCACCACCTAGTAGAGTGTAAACTCCTTAAGGTAAAGATCCTTTTATTTTTATTCTGCTATTCTTAGGTTTAGCAGAGTGCATAGAATACAAGAGGGGTTTAGAAAATGTTTACTGAAGTGAATTGGTTCAATGAAGAACCTTTTTGGAAAGAAGCACAACAAACCAAAAAGGCCTTCAAGACAAGAGTTCTAACTTCTTCACTAATCCTACAGATTATCTAATTCCAAAGATCCTGAATATTTTACATTCCTTTTTGTCATCCTGGTCTTAGTTAAAAGCAAAAATACATGCCCACCAGCTACTGTATATAAGATCTAATATAAAGTGGTGGGAGTATTTTATTTACAAAGATCTGGAACCCATCTATAGCTGACTTCAAGGAATTTTAGCTAATTCTAAATCAATTCAGAAGAAAATCACTCTATCCACATAACAGCCACTTTGGAAGCCATTTACAGGGAAATTGACTTAACATCATTTAGAAGTGCCTGAAGGCATTAAGGTCAAGAGATATTTTTAAAAGTTATTCCTTTTGGTCAATGACCTAATGTGATGATTGAGGAAAATGTAGTTGATGTTTGATGCAGAAAATATTAATGGAAAGCAGCTCAGATTTCTTTGGCACTAGAAAGACCAATGGCTCATGTCTTTTCCTACAGGCAAGGCTTGATGAGAAATGACCTTGATATATGACTTTTTTAAACATTGTAGCTTTGAAATGGACTGTGCTTTTACCTCCTGAATAACACATTTTGCTTTGTTCACTGTGTTCTAAATTGTCCTACTTTGGTTAGTAAAGGGGACCAGCTAGAAGCAACATGGATAAAAGTATCAGGATGCAGATCATAATTATTTCAAGAAAGTGGGAGTTATAAGTGGAATGTATAGTTGTTACTGTAAGGTTATTATCTACTATTAGAACTGGTAGTGTTGTTGGAATGTGTTGATGGAATAGATATAGTTTCAAAGTGCCAGCAAGACCCCATTTGTCCAACAAAAATCTCTCCTATTGGGTGGCTGACTTATGATATTTCAACTTTTTTTTGTCCCTTTGACTGAAAATTTTCGTAGAATCTCAGTTAGGAGGGACTTTAGAATCCATCCAGTCTGGTCTATAGCTAGCACAGTAGATAGATAGAGCATTATACATGAAGTCTAACTAGCTATGTGACTCTAGCAAGTCACTTAAACTGTCTGCCTCAGTTTCTTCACCTGTAAATGGGGCTAGCAATTACACACAGAGTTGTTGTGAAGATAGATAAGATTTTATTTATTTTGAGTTTTACAATTTTTCTCCTAATCCTACCTCCCCCACCCCCCACAGAAGGCAATTTGCCAGTCTTTACATTGTTTGCATGGTATACATTGATCCAAATTGAATGCAATCAGAGAGAAATCATATCCTTAAGGAAAAAACATAAAGTAAAAGAGATAGCAAGATCAGACAATAAGATATTAGGGTTTTTTTTTCTAAATTAAAGGTAATAGTCCTTGGTCTTTGTTCAAACTCCACAGTTGTTTCTCTGGATACAGATGGTATTCTCTATTACAGATAGCCTCAAATTGTCCCTGATTGTTGCATTGATGGAATGAGCAAGTCTATCAAGACTGATCATCACCCCCATGTTGCTGTTAGGGTGTACAATGTTTTTCTAGTTCTACTCATCTCACTCAGCATTCTGAAGACAGATAGATGGAAAAACAGATAATATAATTTCTGGACTTGGAGGCAGGAAGACATGAACTCATATCTTGCATCTGATGTTTACTTGCTGTGTGACTTGGACAAGTCACTTAACCTCTGTTAACCTCAGTTTCTTCATTTATAGAAAGGGAATCATAATAGCATCTACATCCCAGGGTTGAGGTGAGTATCAAATGAGATAATATTTATACTTTCAAACATCAAAATACTATATATATCTATATCTATCTATCTATATATGTATATATATACTAGCTGGTTATAATTAAACATATAACTGAAGATCCTCTGATTGGAATGCAAACGAATTTAAGGCAAGAACTTGGGGGATTTATATGTTTTGCTAGATAGGGAGCATAATCCAGTGCCTTTCCTTTCCTAGGGAGGAAATGAAGGTCTGATTATGGGTTCAGTGGATAAATGAATTAGAACAACCTCTTTTTTTCCCCCAGCCATTTGTGACCTCAGATTTTTCTAATGTAATTTACCCATTAGTGCTTTGCAGATGGCAAAAATACACTTCATTTATTTTATGTGAGTGTTTTCTGTAGCCCAAACAAAGTTTGTTTCTTGAAGAGTAGAAACAGGCCTTCCTTCAGTGAGAAGAAATATGAAGTAGTGGAAAGCATACTGGAGTTTGGAGACACCTGAGTTTGAATCCTGCTTCTGGCACATGATAATGACTCTAAGTAAGTTACAACCTCTCTGAGACTTCATTTCTTCAGCTGTATGTAGGAAGGCAGTCTGGTTAAAAGGAACAAAAGAAGACTAATGAGACTTTCTCCTAAAAAATACACACACACACACACACACACACACACACACACACACACACACACTCTTTATATTTACAAAGATTTATCTTTGTTATATATCTTTATATAGTTGTATGAATAAATGTAGGATTGTGCCCTTCACCAAGAAGGTGGAGGGCAATGTTTTCAACTTCTTCACTTAGCTATGATTCCTGACTTAAAAATTTGCATGTCAAACACTGAGGAAATTGAGAGTGTAGCCCATTTCAATTCACCAACCTCCACATGTCTTCTGTGGAAGTTTTTAAGTCTAGAACTGAAATGATGATGATGATAGCTGTCCTTCATTTTTGAAGAAGACCATGGTATCAGGGAGGTGATGCCATGATAAGCAAGTGAATTGGATTTAAGTGAGGGGCTGCTATGCTGGGTCACTAGCTTCACTTTCTCCTCCAGAGCCATCTGGGTCCAGTGGCCAGATATGAATCAAGATGACTAAAGAAGGTCCTGGGTGTGCGGCATTCGGGTTTAAATGAGTTGCCCAGCTAGTAAGGGTCAAGTGTCTGAGGACAGACTCCAGGACTGTGCTCTATCTGTTGTACCACTTAGCTGCCCACAGACCTGAAATACATTTTAAGGGCATGGCTCATGAACAGAGAAGTTAAAAGAGTTACAAAGGATTGACTAATCTTAAGTTAGGTTATGGTCTGGGACTGTGGACCTCAAATCAGTACCAGATATAAACTGTTAAAAGAATAGACTTAATCTTTGCCTGAGGAATTCTGCTAGGTTTTACTGATTTCTGCTTAGCTGTTTGTGATGGTTGACAGCTTTCGGCTTTACATTAAATGAGTTGCAGCTCTGTGTGTCAGAGAGGATTTGTAGCTACTGGACCCAAACTGAGAGAAGAGCTAGTAGCAACTGGCCCTGAAGAGGCTAGATGGCCAAGGTATATCAAAAGGCAATCCAGCAATTACAAACTTAATGGAAATTCCCAGAAGAGACCTTGGCAAAGATGTCATACCTATCAGAGATGGTGTATGTAGCAGGGATGACACTTCTTACAGAGAATAAGGTGAAGACTTCACTGAGAGGAAACTGGAATCAGGTCTGCAGTATTGAAGGTATGGGTAGGTTGTGCCCTGACTGCCTGGGCTCCTGAAGCATGCCCCTTTATGCATGTTCTCTGCCAGTCCATGTATCCTGCTCTTCATATAGGCTCCCTGAGATATCTCCATCTGTACCCATCTTCTGATATCTGATAAAAGCTATGGAAGCTATGGTTTAGAGTATTTGCTAATATACAGGGTACCTAGAAGCTAGGATAGAATTTCTGGAGGCTCAGGTGCTCTATGTGAAATGGAAAAAATAATACTTGTACTATCTATTTTCCAGGGTTTTCATAAGTTTTGAATGATATATGCAAATGAACTTGTGATCTCATCAATAATGCATAATCTCAAATGTGATGTATGTAAATTACTATATAGTTCTAAAAGTATTATATACATTTCAGCTATTCTTATTTCATTTTTAACTATCCACAGCTAGTTCATTGTTAATAATAGTAAGTACTCAAAAATTTTAGTGAGCACTCTTAGAAAGTGATCGATCATTTCGTTCACTCTGTACAGTTCAAGAAAAAAAGAACACTAAATAAAGATCAAGGACCTAATCAAGTGACATCAGAGGAAATACAATTGAATCCTTTTCATTGCTTTTGTTGTTCTTCCTCTTCAACCATCAAGAACTGTTTGAGTCTGACTGTAAAAACAAGTTTGCTCTTTTTAATCCGTACAGTTCTGAAGTCTAAGGACAGATCCATTACAGAGGCCCTTCCTCCTACCTTTTACCTCACTTTGCTGCAAACACTTTTGCCTAAATAAAATACTTTAAAAATATTTCTCTGAGTCTCAATGTCTTCAACTGTAAAATGAAGGTGGAAGAATTAGATGATCTTTATAGCCCCTTCCAATTCTAGGGTTTTCTATTTCCATAAGAGTGACCTAATCATTACAGCTGGTGAACAGAACCTGGCCTCTCCTCAGGGATGACATTAATTTCTTAATTGATCCCTTCTCTGCTGTGTACAACTGTACTATATTTGGACATAGCAAGTCATGATATGTCAGATTGCAGGAAGGGAGCATATTTCTGGATGGGAGTAAAACTATTACTTTGCTGAAACCTTTTAGTTTAAGATAAACAATCAGTAAGGAGCCCAAGACCAAAGAAAGAAATGGAAAGAACTTACCTTGTGTGAACCCCACATTTTTTCAGATAAAGAGAAGGGGAAAGGATGACTGGCAGAGTACTAAGCACTTTATAAATACTACCTCATTTGATCCTCACAACAACTCTGGGATATAAGAAAGGGGGACAAGTTGTAATGTATAACCAATGAGGAAATATATTATCCCTATTTTACAGTTGAGAAACTGAGGCAGACAGAGGGTAAGTGACTTGCCCAGGTTCATACAGTACTAAGGTTGGATTTGAACGCAGGTCTTCCTAATTACAGGTCCAGAACTCTAGCTACTGAACCACCTAGCTGAGACCCAGCAAGGTCAACTGTCTTATTCAAGATCACACAAAGTGGCCTAATTCAGATGTAAATTCAAGTCCTCAGACTCCAAATCTAGAGCTCTTTTCACTTATGTTGCCTCTACTTATTTTTTATTTTATTGTGGTAGAAAGGAAGGGGATGAAAGGAGATAAAACCAAGGAATGGCAAAGAGGTTCTCTGGATTTTCTGTCAAAAGCAACAATTGTTTTGTGAAATGACCTTGGACCAGTTGTAATTTTATTTGCACTCTTATGAATAATATGGTGAGTTCAGCCCTTGTGCCCTTTATTGCTTCATTGAAATGCCCAACCCTCTTTCTTTTTGATCCAAACCATACCCATACTTCAAGGTCAACCTCAAGTCCCATCTCCTCCTAACAGTTCCTATTGATCTCCCTTCTTGAATTCCTATAACATACATTATCTATATCACCTTAACTACATTCTTCTTATTTCCTCATTATATATATATATATATATATATATATATATATATATTGCAACCCATCCCTACTCACTATATTCCTCTCCATTGTCCTCTGTGGGTATTCATTTTTAATGTTCTGGAGACAATCATATTCTATGCCTAATATCAGAGAGCAATACCAGCAGAATGTTGGTATTGAAAAGATAAGTCTTTGCTGCCATGGGAAACTTTGGAACAATAAAAAGTTCTGAAATTTCCTGAAGACAATCTAATTTGCCCTATTCATCTTGTTCAAATCTGGGCCCAAACTATTGTTAATCTATACTGTCTATCCAAGTTATACACACCAATGGACAAATTCTATTGGTTGTTTGTCCAGATACATACAAAAATCTGGGAAATAGACATTCTCCATCCAGTTGGTCTTTCGTGATGGTCAGTTCAAATTTGAGTGATTTCAAATCTCTTCAAAGGAGCTTGGTAATATTCTGGGTATTTGATGCAATTAGCACAATATCACTTGCAAATAAGAGTGACTGAGCTCTAGGACAGATCTCCTCTATGACAGTGGCAAATGCCTTGAGTGAGTATGCATCTCCCATTTATTTAAAGATCATTAAACAGATGACTAAGTCCACTTGTATCTTTGAAATAGTAAAAGAATTAGCTTCTAACACATACTGGTTGGATTCTCTACTCCATAGATAATTAAAGTGATATGAATTATTATGATTATATAAAAATATATTGTTATATATTATTATTGTTATTATAAAGAATTATTTAAATTAAAGAATGATATAAAAAGAGTCACACAGTATAAGGTGAGGAACTTTTTCCTAAGGAATGAAAGGCCTATACCAGTAAGATTACAGATTCACCTAAATATCAATGTAAGGCTTGCTTCTGCAGCCTCAAAGATTTTTTCCTTGATCCAAGGGCCAAATAATGTACTTCTGAATTTCTTACAACTTGTGGTTTCATACTCTGTATTCTTAATTTACTCAGATCAGACTCAATATTGAGAAAGGAGGAATGCCAAAAATATCTCTATTAAACTTCAGCTCCTGACTAGAGTTTTCTCTGGGGATGTCAGAAATACAGCTTCAGTACAGTTTCTATAGATGTGAATAAAAAGGCTCTCTTTTTTTTAATGCAAGCTCTCAATTCAACTATGATATCAAGTTTGGGGTAATACTTATTTCAATCAATCAAGAAGTATTTTTTAAATAGTTACTATGTCCCTAGTTGTTGTAGCTGTCATTTCAATCATGTCCAACTCTCTGTGACCCCATTTGAGGATACTAGAGTGGTTTGCCATTAACTTTTCCAATTCATTTTACAGCTCAGGAAACTAAGGCAAACAGGGTTGTGTGACTTGTTCAGGGTTATGAAGTTAGTTTGGGGCTGATCTGAACTCAGAAAGAGGAATCTTCTTGACTCCAGACTCTATGTTCCATTCACTGTACCAGCTCACTGCCCCATTTGTACTAGAGTTATAAATACACAGACAGTCTCAAGAAGTTGCCTCAAGAAGTGTGTATTCTATTTAGAAATAACATCATGTTTCCAGACAAATAACATTCAGTCAAAGCTCCACAACGGTAGTTTTGCTCCTTTGGCTCCTCAGCCAAGCAGATACATCCAATATGTGGAACTATAGTTCTGATTGTAATAGGCAACAAACCTTCATCAGTAGGGAGAACAAACCTAACCTGTCTCATGACAACCTTTTCTATTCAGCACTGCAGCCTTACTCCCCTTGGAACACAAACACTTTGCTTTCCAGAAGCTGCCCAGAAGATCATGGGAATAATGACCTCACAATGCTAGTTAGCATTGTTTTTAGTCTGAGCCATGATGACATCTGCCATATTCACACCTCAGCTAGGAATAATGGAATAGATCTGATTTTTTGGTTTTGGATTTTGGAACTTGGGCTATGATTAAGAGGGACAGTCATTAGAGGTGAAATTCATATTGTGCCATTAGAGGTGAAATTCTTGGACTGGTGCAAGATAGAACAGAGCAAAAGGATTTGCCAAGAATGTTTTTATCAATTCAAAAGGCAGCAATGAGAATGAAAACATGCTTCATGTAGACCAGGGATGCAATAGTCTGCATAGAGAACAATAGTGGACCAATTTGGTTGGAGTATAAAGTAGATTAGGGGGAGAAAGAAGACAGCTTTATCTAACGGCAATGATGAGTCATTGAAGTTTTTTTATCAGGGGGGTGGCATGTTTATTTAATCAGTCATTTTGGCAGATGTGAGAGAAGAGGTTCAAAGCTAAATTTCAGGAGTTTGTAGGAAAACACAACATAATTGAACATAGGATAGAAAAACCAAAATAAATCATATGATTATCTCAATAGATGCTGAAAAAGCCTTTGTTTAAAATGCAACATTCATTCCTAATAAAAACAATAGAAAATTTAGGAATAAATGAAGTTTTCCTTAAAATAATAAATAGCATCTATCTAAAACCATCAACAAATATTATATGTAATAGGAATAAACTCAGAGCATTTCCAATAAAATCAGAAGAGAGACAAGAATGCCCATTATCACCATTACTATTCAATATAGTATTAGAATGCTAGCTATACCAATAAGAAAAGAAAGAGAAATTGAAGGAATCAGGACTAGCAATGAGGAAGCAAAGGTTTTGCTCTTTGCAGATGATATGATAACATACTTAGAGAACCTGAGAAAATCATTTAAAAAACTCCTTGAAACAATTAACAAATTCAGCAAAGAAGCAGGATATAAAATAAACCCTCATAAATCATCAGCATTTCTGTATTTGAACCACAAAGCCCAAGAGCAAGAGAAAAAAGGAGAAATTCCATTTAAAGTAACTGTAGATAACATTAAATACTTGGGAATCTACCTCCCAAGACAAACCCAGAAACTATATGAACACAATTATAAAGTACTTCTCACCCAAATAAAGTCAGCCCTAAATAATTAGAAAAATGTCAATTTCTCATGGTTAGGTCCAGCTAATATAATAAAAATGACAATTCTACCTAAATTAAATTACTTATTCAGTGCCATACCAATCAAACTACCAAATAACTACTTTACCAAGTTAGAAAAAATAATAACAAATTTCATCTGGAGCAACAAAAGGTCAAGAATAGTAAGCAAACTGATGAGAAAGAATGTAAAGGAAGGTGGCCTAGCTCTACTAGTTCTAAAACTATACTATAAAGCAGCAGTCATCAAAACTGCCTGGTATTGGTTAAGAAATAGAGTAATGGATTAATGGATTAGGATAGGTTCAAAAGAAGCTGCAGTAAATGACTACAGCAATTTGACAAACTCAAAGACATTAATCAGCCTCTGGGATAAGAACTCACTATTTGACAAAAACTGTTGGGAAAACTGGAAAATAGTATGGCAAAAATGAGGCATAGATCCATATCTCATACCCTATACCAAAATAAGATCAAAATGAGTACAGGATTTAGACATAATGGGTGACACCATAGATAAATTAATAGACCAAGAAATACTCATCTATCAGATCTATGGAAAAGGGATAAATTTATGACCAAACAAGAATTAGAGAACATGATAAACTGCTAAATGAATGATTTTGACTATATTAAATTAAAAAGGTTTTGCACTAATAAAATCAATGCTGCCAAGATTAGAAGAAAAGCAGAAAGCTGGGAAACAATCTTCACAACTAGGAGTTCTGATAAAGGTCTCATTTCTAAAATATATAGAGAATTGCATCAAACTTATAAGGTCACCAGTCATTCCCCAATTGATAAATGGTCGAAGGATATGAATAAATAGTTTTCAATGAAGATATTAAAGCTATATATAATCATATGAAAAAAATTCTCCAAATCATTATTCATTAGAGAAATGCAAATTGAAAAAACAATGAAGTGTCACTTCACACCTATCAGATTGGCCAAGATTAGAAACAGGGAAAATGATCAGTGTTGGAGAAGTTGTGGGAGGACTGGGACATTGATGCACTGCTGGTAAAGTTATGAATGGATCCAACCATTCTGGAGAGCAATATGGAACTATGCCCAAACAGCAATAAAACTGTTTATATTCTTTGACCCTACATGTCCTACATGTTCCAAAATATTCATAGCAGCTCTTTTTGTAGTGGCAAAGAACGGAAATTGAGGGGATGCCCATCAATTGGGGAATGGCTAAACAAGTGATGAATACTATGTAATATTATTGTTCTAAAAGAAACCATAAATGGTTGGACTACAGGGAAACATGAAATGACTTAGAGGATTTGATGTTGAGTGAAGGGAGCAGAACCGAAAAAAACAATGTGCATGTTAACAACAACATTGTGAGATGATCAACTTTGATGGAAGCTGTTCCTCTCAGCAGTTCAGAGAGCTAAGACAACTGTATTAGCCTGGCTATGGACTATGTTATCGCATCCAGAGGAAGAAGAACAAACTAAAGCAAAACAAAAAAAACCCAACCCTTCAGAATCTGATAAACACTTTATAAAAATTATCTCTTATGTATCTCCCTTAATCTTAATTCCTCATACCAAAAATGACTAATCTGTATACATGTTTATCAAAAATATATATGTACAATATATATGACTTTTGCTTCTGAGGGGAGATGGGGTGGGAAGGGAGGGTAGAAGGAAATTTTATAATTTAAAAATCTATATGTACATAGGGCTGAAAAATTAATTAATTAATTAAAAAATAAATTCAAGGAAGACAAGGAGGCTATTGAAATGATCCAAGTGAGAAGTAAAGAGAACCTTAGCTCTCACCAGGGTAGGGCAATGTGAATGGAGAAAAGGGAATGTATTAAAAAATACTGTTATGATAGAATCAAAAAGATTAGACAACTGGTTGTATATCAGGGAAGAAGGAAAGTGAGGAGCTGAAAATGACTCTCAGGCTGTGAATATATATTCCTAGAACTGAGATACTAAATTGATCATCCACAATAACAAATATTGCCTAAATAAAGACCCAGGAAATGTGATCAGTTCTCTCAATAAACCAATATAAAAACGAACATGTCCACATCAACCATAGAGACATGCAATCAAATTTCCAAACAGTATTACCTTCCTATAATCTCATAAAGTTACTCTGATCCCCTAATTAACCACCTATGATAGTATTGCCTAGCATAGAGTTGTCAAATATGTAGCCTCTCCCAAGTTCAGTCCAAAACAGATTAAAATGAAATTGGAAAATATTTAACAAAATAAATAAAGATAAAATAAAACATAGATAATATTAGTGTGTAGTTTTAAAAAGTCAGTGACCGCTAGGGAGCCTTATGTGTGTGTGTGTGTGTATACATATATACTTCTTGTTCTTGAAGAAGGTAGGTAAAATGACTTTACTCTGTAGTGTCTGATGGTGGCTGATAAGATCAATACTAGCTCAAAATACTACCTCAGGTTGACACAAATAGTCCATAGGAACATTTGGAATGGAGTTGCCTCTAAATTTGTGCATCTCAATGCTGGATACATTGTTGGTGTTAGAGGACTCTTCTTGAATGAGGAATGAATGAATAGTGTCCAATATAGTGATACACTTATATTCTTTGCTGCTGTTCAGGAGGCTGATGCTGATGGATCACTGGGGAATCCTTAGCTACTATAGGATTAAAGTCAATCTACTGTCTGCTCTAAATGCAGCATCAATAAGTGAACTTCCTCAAGGGGAGGACCACTAGGCTAAGGAGCCTAAAATGGAGCTGATGAAATCTTTCACATCAATCAGTATTGGGATCAGGTCCATTAAAGGCTGCTGCACTTCTAGTTTAGGGAAGAGAAGGAGAATCAGGTTCAGGGCTCTTTCTACTGGTTTATTATTTATTAGCTATTTATCATTACTACTTATCTATAGGCAATCACTTTGCTGTTGTCTTTAGTTTCTTTTTTTATAAAATTATGTTGAATTAGATCCAGAGATTCTTCATCTGGGGTCAAAGAACTTAAAAATAATTATTTTGAGAGTTATTTCAATATAGTTAGTTTCCTTTCTAATTCCTGTGTATATTTTGTATGCATTTAAAAACACTATTCTCAGAATGGGTTCATATGCCTCAACAGACTGACAAAGGAAACCATGACACAAAAAAATTTAAGAATCCTGGAATATTATCTCCAAAGTTCTTTAAGGCTCTACTTTTTTTTCTATTAAGGTGGATGAATTAATGATTAAAACAAAGTATGATTTGTGTGTGTGTGAAAAATAAGCAGCAAGACAAATATGAGAAAGTTAGAAAAAAAATTAAGTGGGGGAATCAGAGTGGTTAGATAGGCATGTGTTGCTACTAATTAAGCTACATTGCTAGAACCTTGGCTAAATTTGGTTATTAAAAGAACATTTGAGAGGAGTTGGAGACATTTGCCTGTGTGAAATTCCAGTGCTAGTAATGGCATGTCACTTGGTGCATATCTCTGATGATTGTGTAAGGCACCATTTCTCTTGTCTTGTCCTTTAAATAACTGGCTATTGGCACTGCTAGGGTGGCTGGGCAGGGTTGAACAGGAGTGAATGAAGAGGAAATAGCCCAACCTTTACCTACAGGTTTTTGTTAAATAATGAATTCTTGCCTCAATAGCTGGGATCTTGGGTTTTAGCAAATTCTACTGTACTAATTTGTACAGTATATTCTGTATATTCTGTATTTAATGTGTATATTAATGTATTTAATATGATTAATCTCTCTGTTTCTTACTCAAAACAATTGTTTTGATGATCATGACTTTGTAGTATAGTCTGGGATCTAATCATTCTAGACTGCTTTCTTTCCAACTTTTCTTCTTTAATTATCTTCATATCCTTGACCTTTTCTTTCTTTCTCTAGATGAAATTTGTTATGATTTTTCTAAATATATAAAGTAATTCTTTGGGAGTTTGGTTAGTGTGGCTCTAAGTAAATTAATAAAGATAGTTTTTGTCATTTTTATTATATTGGCTTAGTCTAACCATGAGCAATTAATCTCTATTTAGATTTGTCCTTTTTTTGGTTAAAGAACATTTTATAATTATTTTCTCACAGACAACTTGCTTTGCTTTGGATGGAAGAGTTGAGTATTCCTGATTTGATATTTTTTAGACTAGTCCCAGCCCCATCAGCACCAGATGAAAGACTGTAGGATGGTTCCATTCTGGGCAGGGACAAAAACTTATACCAAGAAGGAGAGGATTAAAAATATTTCTTTAATTCTTCTTTCTCCAAAGTTTTAGCCACTTATTCACAGCTACTATGAAAAGACCAAGGTCAGGTTAGACCTGGACCCAATATACTTAAAAACACACACACACACACACACACACACACACACACACACACACACACACAAACACACACACAAACACAGAATTTCTATGTGTTTCTTGGCAAGTAGGATCCCAAGTATTTTATATTATCTGTAGTTACTTTAAATAGAATCTCTCTTTTTTTGACTCTTCCTACTGGATTTTGTTGGAAATGTACAGAAATGCTGATGATTTGTGTGGGTTTATTTTATTTCCTGCCACTTGGTTGAATGTTAATTGTTTCAATTAGTTTTCAGTTGATTCTCTATGATTCTTCAACATTGACTATTCTCAGCCTTTGTCATCTTTAAGCACCTCCCCCCCTTTATTCTTAAAATACTTTCACTCATCTTAGCTAAATCCTCAAACTACTGTACTATACCCCTCCTCCTCTTCCCTGTCAAACTTCTAGAAGGAACTCTCCATAATTACCTCTTTCATATCCTTACCACCCACTCACTTTTCAACCCTATGCAATCTGGTTTCTGATCCAATCACTCTACTGAAATGCCTCTCTCCAAGGTTATCATCAATCTGTTAACTGCAAAATCAATGGTTTTTTTCCTAGACCTCATTGCCCTTGATTATTCTGCAGCTTTTGAAACTGTCACCCTCCTCTTCTCTTCTTCCATGGCCTCCAGTGGACTGTTCTTTCTCAGGTTTCCTGTCTAATTGTTCCTTAGCCTCCTTTGCTAGACCATCATCCATTTCCTACCCCCTTAGCAAATATGTCTGCAATCATACTCTTTTTTCCCTTCTTATACTCTCCCTTTGTGATCTCATCAGCACCTGTGTATTCAAATATGCCAAAGTGATATTTCTAAAGCATAGATCATTCTCCTACTTAAGAAGTTTTCCTGATTCCCTATTTTCTTTAGAACAAAACACAGATTCCAGTGGACATTAAAGTCCTTCATTTTTCTCCCATCTACTTTTCATGCTTTTATACCTTATTCCCTTTTATGCCATCTATGTTCCAGCTAAATTGACCTATTTGATGTTCCTTAGAGAGAACAATCATTTTCTTATCTTAGATAAGATAGTATTTGTAATAAATGGCAGATTCAGGAATTGAACCCAGACCTTTTCACTTCATATCCAATTATCCATTAGCTATACTAAGCTACATTCTAATCCCCTCAATTCACAGATGAGGAAATTGCAAAGTCTGGAGGGTCATGATTCTCCTCAAGGTCTCAAAGAAGTTAATAGCAGAGCAGGGAAAAGATCCCAGGTTTCTTAATTTCCTTATACACTATTCTTTCTACTATACTATACTTCCTTTTCCCCAAGAAATTGGATTAGACTATATTTTACAATTAAATACTGAATGAGGATAGAGATGATTTGTAGGATAGTTTAGAAAAAAAGAAAGTCACTGTGGACTGGATTAATTGGGGAACCTCACCTAGAAGTCTTGTGACTCAAACTGTCCTATAAAGCTAAGTAGGATTGGCTTTATGTTGTCTTGTGATCTCATTATCTCATTCTTCTATTGGGGCAAATAGGTAGCAAAGTGGATAAAGTGCTAGACCAGAAGACAGAAAGACACATCTTTTTGAGTTCAAATCTGATCTCAAACACTTACTAGTTGTTTGACCCTGCACAAGTCTCTCTTAACCCTGTTTGCCTTAGTTTCTTCATCTGTAAAATGAAAAAGAAGGAAATGGCAAAATACTCTGATATCTTTGCCAAGAAAACACAAATGGGTCACAAAAAATTGGATATGACTAAAAAAAACAACTGAACACAAAAGGTCCTCTGTGGAGGACTATAAAAAAACCTCCCACAGATAAGAGAGGATATTAATGGTATGACATTGACATCATAAATCCATTAAAGAAGTAAATAAGTAGAGGAAATAGGATGAGTAAAAAGTAAGGGAGTAGGACTTAACTGTGGTATTAGGTTAGGATCCCTTGGTCTAATATTAGTAAGGTGGGGTGATATCTGTCAGTTATACACCAACTTACATGCATAATGCATTTCTATGGCAGTTTATGATTTACACATCGCTTTTCCTCTCAACAACCCTGTGAAGTAGATAGTGCAAATATTATTTTCCCCATTTTGTGTAGGGGAAAGCAGACTTGGAAAGGTCAAGTAATTTACCCAGTGTCACCATAGTTAAGAAATGAAAGAACTTAGAAATACACTCTCAGGTTTATCTGACTCTAAATTTGGTCTTCCTTGCTTTAGGCTATGATAGAGAGGAAGTCTTAGCCAAGAAAATATAAAGTAATTAACAACAACAAAAATAAATTATCATGAAGTATAGTTGGTGGAGAGCAAAAGAACAGAAGGACATATCTCAATATGGATGGATTCTTCAGAAGCAAATTCCCAGGGAAACCAAGACAGTTTAGAAAGCAATATACTGAATTTATTTATTATGTACTTAAAAAGCCCCGAGCTATACATAATGGAGACTTGTGGTTCATATGCAATCTTGTTTTTCTTTTCTTTGCAGATGTTGATGTTTTATATTTATTGTTTGTCAAATGCAGAATATAAAAAGTAAAAAAATTATATATGTATATCTATATACATATAAAACTATAAAGATAAGCTATATACAAATATAAGCTCTCTCTATAAATATATATATATACACACACATATAATTGTAGGTATATTCATTAGCTGATGACGTTACCCCATGTAATATTTATTTTGCAAAAGAACGAAATAGGGATGGTTCTAAAGTTTTGAATTGATCTAGCTTATCTTTATTTGTGAATTGTTATGACTCAGTCTTTTTTCATCTTCTTAAAACTCTCATTGTCTTTTCGATCTACCAAATTCTCTTCTCCTGTTTTCATTTTAATGTTAAACAACACCATGCTGTGTTATATTATAAATCTGTGCACAGATTAAAGATAGGTGTTCTTATCTGATCCTTCCATCATTGTTTTTTTAAATAGGATTTTTGCAAGGCAAATGGGGTTAAATGGCTTGCCCAAGGCCACACAGCTAGGTAATTATTAAGTATCTGAGGTCGGATTCATACTCAGGTACTCCTGACTCCAGGGCTGGTGCTTTATCCACTGCGCCACCTAGCCGCCCCCCATCATCATTTTAGCAAAAGCAACTACCAGTCTCAGAGATTGAAATACTCTTCTCTTCCCCTCCCCTCTCTTCAACTTCTCATTTCCAAACTTCGCAAGTCTGCCATCATCTTTATCAGGAAAATATGATTTAGAACAAAGTTAGAAGGGAAACTGAGGTCAGATATACTGTCCAGTGTATACTGATGAGTTCAAACAGTAGGGTTAGTAAGATATTCTCATTTTTAGCATTTGTCTTGCAAGATAAAGTTTCTCATTTCAGACTAAAATTTATTCTCTGTAATATACGTAATAATGACTTCTTTTCATTTTAAATGTTTTTTAATCATTATGAATTTGAAAAGCATCAACACATCAATGCTTTCTTATATAGAGAAAAGAAAAATATGATAAATATGATGCTGTGAATCTCTGTTTTGTATAGCTTGATATATTGTTTATCTATACGTAACTATATCTATATGTAACTTAGCAAGGTAATTTCAATTGTCCAAATCATTTGTGTCCCTATCTCGATTTCCTTTTCTTCTTTTTGTATTGTTTTTAAAAATTTATGTTTGTCTTTTCTTTTTGGGAGATCACTATAATTCTTCCTTTCTCTCTTCCCTGTAACAAATAAGTATAGTCAACCAAAACAATTCCACATATTAGACATATTTGAAGACATTTGCCTCATTCTTCACCTGTAACCCATCTTATACCTCTAACCTGTCACCTCATTGCCAATGCATACTATGGGAATGATATAAAGACTAGCAAACAGCCTTCTGTTGAGGGGGGGAGGGAGGCAAGATTGGGGGAAAAATTGTAAAACAAAATAAATAAAACTTTTCTAAAATTTAAAAAAAGAAGCAACTAGAAGAACTTGTATGGAGTCTTCACTGTCATCGCATTGATAGAGTTTTTAACTTGTTTTTTTCTTTATAGTTTTGTAGTTGTGGTATAAATTGTTCTGATTCTACTCTTCATTCTTTAGCAGTTTATTATCTAAGTTTCCTTAATTTTCTCTGGATCTGTTTCTTTTATATTTCTTATATCACAAAATTATTCTACTATATTCATTTATTATAATTTGTCCAACCATTCCAGCACCCACTTTGTCTTCAATTTTTTTTGCTACAATAAAAAGCACTTCTAGAAATATTTTTGTACATAAGAGTATTTTCTCTTTTCCTTTTTTTTTTTCTCTTTGAGTGTAGTCTTTCTAGGTAAGGTAGCTGGCTAAAAGGGTGAATGTGGGGATATAATTATATATTGCAGTATAGAACAGTGTATCAATTCACAGCTTCACCATAGCTCATTAGTATGTCTATTTTCTCTCCAACAAGTGGACTTTTCTCTCTTTTTTTTTTGTCATTTTAATCTAATTTATGTCAAGTGGAATCTCAGAACTATTTTAATTTGCATTTCTATTTATTTGTGATCCGGAGCATTTTTTCATAAGGTTATAGGTAGTTTGCTTTTATTCTTTTGAGGATTACCTCTTTATAGCCTTTTATCATTCATTTATTAAGGAAAAACTCTTGTTCTTAACTATTGGTATCAGTTCTCTATATTTCCTGCATATCAGACCTCTGAGTGACTAACTTCCAGCACAGACCCTTTTGTATGGAGTTTGCTTTAGCTGGTTCTATCTCAGACTTGATCACACTGAACAAGAGCTGAGAGGTGGGGGTGGGGTAGTGATCTCCACTCTAATAATTATCTAAATGGCTGGGCAGGCAGGATCCCATGGTGGGAATGGGGAAGACAGTAAAGCAGGTGTTGGGGGTGGGGAAAGGTTGGGCTTTGGGATAGGAAGAAGTCCAGATGGGGGTAAAGTCAAGCCATCATACTCATCTAAAGGCAGGTTTTATCTATTTTAAATGAACAATTTATACATTTCAAATAAATCCAGTTAGGGACCTACCTCTGGCTCTTTCCCCAACCTGTAGTAAAGTAAAAAGATCATTAGATTTGGAGTCATGGCATTGACTCTAGTTCTGTTGCTAACAAATTTAAATGACCTTAAGAAAGTCATTTAACCTATCTTGCACCTCAGTTTGTTCTTCTATAAAATGGGGGCTTAGACTGGATGACCTTCTAACTCTAAATCTTTGATCCTATGACCTTGAGTTCTACAAGGAAGGGCAGAGTTCTGCACGCCCAGCTCTGAGGCAGTGAGCATTACCCATATGTCTCCCAGATTTCCTGCCTTCCTTCTTAATGGCAGATTCAGCACTTGTCTCACTGGTCACAGGGTTTTTACACTCACCCAAGAATGCAGATGAAGTCAAAATGGAGGCAAATTCTCTCTTGGGCCTGATTCTGCAGATACTCACATCGAGGTATGTCCATGTTTAATTCCAACTGGGCCTGATCTGTGTGAAAAGAGAAGGCGGGTCCAACTGACCTCAAAGGTCCCTACATCTCTGAGATGCCCCCCTCTTCAGACTGCAATGGTTTTCTTCACCAAGTTGCTTGGGAAGGCAAAGGAAGTATTTTCTCCTCATTAGCATTAGGGAGCTGTTGCTCATTAGCATTTGTGAGGATTGCCCAAATCACATCAACAAAGGGTGCTAAACCCTAGTTTGTTTCTTCTTGGATTAACACCAGTGTGTTGTTCTCAGTGCAGACAGATTCTGCTCGTGGGAATGTTTACTGCTTTTTTCCTGGGAGGTGAGAGGTGCTTTTTTTGAGTTCATTCTCCCTATACACTTACCTTTCTTTTTTTTTTTTCCTTTCTTTTTTTTGAATCTAGGGAAGGGATTTTCTTTGGTATAAAATCCATTTAGTATGTACTTGGCTTCAAAAACAGAAAAAAGACCTTTTGACGTTTTAGACCAGGGATTTTAATTTTTTTTTAGAGCAGAGTATCATGGACCCTTTAAAAATCCCATGAAATTTATAGACTCCCTTGTCAAAATAATGTTAAATGTATGAAATAAAATAAACAGAAGTACAAAGGAAAACGATCTGTTGAAATATCATCATCACATATTTTTAAAAAAATATTTTATTTATTTTTCCAACTGCATGCAATGGTAGTTTTCAACAATTATTTTTTTGCAATTTCAACATTTTATTCATATTTTTCTCCCTCCATTTATATTAATAATTTTGTGAAAGAAGAATCAAATCAAAGTGGAAAAATAGAAAAAATACATAAGACAAGATGGAAAACTGAAGATAGTTAACTTTGGTTTGCATTTAAACTCCATAGTTCCTTCTCTAGATATGGTTGGATTTTTCCATCACAAATTTTTTAGAATTGACTTTGTTTATAGTACTGCTAAAATAAAAAAAAGTCCATCATAGTTGACTATCATTCAATGTTACTTTTCCAGGCTGTTTTGAAGTCCTGTCCCTCATGATTTCTTATAGAACATGAGTGTTCCTTCATATTCATATACCACAATTTGTTCAGTCATTCCCCAGTTGATGGGCATCCCCTCAATTTCCAATTCTTTGCCATTATGAATAGAGTTGCTATAAATATTTTTGAACATGGTTTTTTTTTTTACCCAGTCCACGGTCCTTTGCTTTCAAAGAGTTTACATTCTAAGAGTTGTCTTAGAAGATAATATTTAGGGGGGGAGCTGTTGTTGAAAAGGAGGGGAGTGGGGTGGCTAGGTGGTGCAGTGGATAAAGCACCAGCCCTGGAGTCAGGAGTACCTGAGTTCAAATACGGTCTCAGACACTTCATAATTACCTAGCTGTGTGGCCTTGGGCAAGCCACTTAACCCCTTTACCTTGCAAAAAAAACTAAAAAAAAAAAGGAGGGGGAGTAAGAGTATATATATGTCACTCTGAAAGTATATATTCTGAAAAACTGGGGGCAAAAGTCAAGTGTTTCCCAGTTTTTCCACCTGTATTTGATGGGTCTAATTCTGCATGATGGTGTTTGTCATTTGATTGTCTAAACAGAATTTTCTACTTGATCTTGGGGGAAGCCTTCTTCCCAAAGTGTAATCAACCCTGGAAAAATTCCCTGCTTCCTTCCCCTCTGTTCCCCAACTCTGCTCAAATGTCTTTAGTCTTCAACATGTGGCACTTAGCTTGATATTTGGGGGGTGGTTAAGGAGGTGGGATGTCAGGCTTCTAAAACTGTAGTGTTCCCTGATTTAGATATTATGTAGCTGGAGAAAAGAATCGGAGCTCAAGAATTTCTATATAAGACAAACACAAGTACCTAAATCACATCCGGGCTTCGAAGTATCTCTCCGCATCCAAGAGGTTGATGACATATCCCAGCTTGGGTATTTCCTATTTTAGTGTTTTAAATTCTCTCTTCTACATAGCCGTACAATTACTCAGCAGAGAATGGCAATAGCACCCTCTAGTGAGCACTGATATATTCTCATTATCTAAGTAACCCCAAATGCGTCGTTTCCTTTCTCCTCATCCCTCAGGTTAGAGGTGGAGACACGCTGCTCGTTCTTTATTCTTTGCTAAAAAGTAATGGTCTGTTCTTAATAAAACAGGCGAACATCTCCTGTCTTCAGGAGCTGAGAGGATGGGGGGGGGGGTGGAGGCAGCAGAAAGATAGGCTTGGGGTTTAAGTTGCAAAAATGAAAAGGATCCCTGGGAAAATTTGCAAATCTTCCCAAGATTTAGGATAGAAATGGGTCCCTATTCCCCAAATCCTGCTAATATGCTTACTGCTAGAGAGAGGAACTTTTCCTAATTAAGAGAGAGATTTAAAATGCAAATAACGCAGGGAGAGGTTAAGACTGGGCTAGGAATCTCACCTTGCTCTTAAACGATTGTTAACTAGGTCTTACTGGAGGGCATCTCCTTTTGATGGGGGATGGGGGAATGAGGGGTGGGAAGGACTCTAACTCCCAGAGAAAGGGGGGGGGGGGGAAGAGTATACTTTAAGCCTCAGAACCCAACTGTGCCAGAGTACCTGCATTATTCATCCAGTCTTCCACCATTTGAGTAAAAACTCCCAGAGGGCCGGTGCCTTGTTTTTGTCTTTGTTTTGACTGAGTTTTGTGTGTTGTCTGACAGAAAGAAAATGCTTAACAAACCCCTGTGCATGATTTAGTATTATTCAATATTTTGTGAGTTTCTACTATATGCTGCCAAATGGGAGAACAAGCTACTTATTGACAGATGAGGCAACTATTTTTGCTGAGTTATTTGCAAGGGCATAGAAAATCCGCCCCCCCAACTCCAAAAAACCAAAACCCTTTGCCCCATTTTATTTCCCTTACCCACCTGCTTCAAGATTCTACTGAATTCCACCTTGGATTAAAGCAGCCTGGGAAATTAAAAATTTTAACTCTTAATAATTTATCAGAACTAAATTATATCACCCAGGGAGAATGAGGTAGCTGTGGTATAGTAGTTAGAGGGCTAAAATCAGAATAAGGAAGATCTGCATTCAAAACTTGTCTCTGACACAGTGGCTGTGGAATAGGAATTCCATTATCAATTGAAATCACAAGTTTAGTCCCTATTCCCTTTTTCCCCATAGAAAGAAAGTCATCTTGTTGCTGCTTGATTGAGTTCAAATATGCCTGTAATGAATCATGATTCAGACCCAGGAATGCAGGTGTGGAAAGAAAATAGAGGTTTGTTAAAAGAAGTTACAACATATAAGAAAACGATAGGAAAGTTAAGAAAGAATTTAAAGAGTAGACTACATGGGTTTCTGATTGAACTGGTCAGGCCAGCTGACCAGGGTTCAACTGGAGTCTGGAAGGTAAAAGAGCTCGAGCCTCTTCATCAGATCTCCCTAAATTCTCCTCCAGAATCCAGGAGGAGAATTCACGGGAGGGGTGGTGACCTGGGAGTGACCCAATTCCTGCTTTGGAGATTTTGGTTTTTGGGAAGGAGTCTTTTTTGGGTAGTCTTGGACTTGTTTCCAGGGCCTGGGCTCCCTGACTGCCCCACCAAAAGAGAATGCAATCCAAAATCCGGTTGAAGGTCAGGCCCTCATGCTGTGGCCTGAATAACAAAGGAAGAAGGAAGATCCTTTAAGAATGCAAACAAAAAGGGGACAGCTAGCTGTCATTCTATTTATGTACTACTCTGCTTTCTCTGAAAGGAACAGGAGGGGCGGCTAGGTGGCACAGTGGATAGAGTAGGGTCAGGGGTACCTCAGTTCAAATCTGGCCTCACACACTTAATAATTACCTAGCTGTGTGGCCTTGGGCAAGTCACTTAACTCCATTTGCCTTGCAAAAACATAAAAAAAAAGAATGCAAACAAAACAAAGTTTGCCTCCAGCTGAACCCAATGTTCCCTATGCCCATGTTTCTCTGCATCATAGCCACCATCTTGCTTAACTCTCTCATTTTATAGGTGAAGAGAGGTTATGTGACTTTCCAAGGTCATCCAGGGAGTAAATTGCAGAACTAGGATTCAAAACCAGGTCCTCTGACTCAAAAACAAGCACTGTTTCCTTTATAAATGTTCACAATACTGATGAAACTCTAAAGTTAGGATGACCCTCAGTCAATTAATAAACAACTAGTAAGCTCTTACTATTAGAGGATAGACTCTTTGTAGACAGAAATCATCTTTTGCCTCTTTCTATATTTCTAGCCCTTAGCTCATAGTAAGTACTTAGTAAACATTAATTGAATTGAATGTGTTCTAAGGATACAAGTCAAAAGAATGAACTATTCCTCCTGCTAATAAGTTTACATTCCTAATTCTGATTCCTCAGAGGGCAGGGCAGTGGAAAGAGTGCTTGGTTTGGCTTTAGAGAATCTGGATTCAATCCAGAGCTTGCTACTGACTACCTGCGTGACCTTGAATAAATGACTTAACCTCCCTAGGTCTCATATTTCTCATCTATAAAATAAGGGGGTTTGACTAGATGACTCTAAATCTATGGTTTTATGATCCATAGGTCCCACTCTCAAAACATTTGTAGTTTGGTAAAGATTTAGAATTTGAGAAATCTAATTAGAATTTGAGGTAAGGAATTAAAATTTGAGCCATCTGACATCCTATTCCAGAGGATGGAGAACCCAGGGTAGGTTCTGCAGCCCAACAAAGTCCCTGAGTAAGATTAAGGTGGAGTGATTATAAATTGTGAATTCATTGTAGGTCTTTGGGGAAGCACTTTTACTCTAAGGTGGAAATGGCTTATGGAAGTTGAATGAAAATTTTGATTAATGAATATATTGAATTTGGAAAATGCTTTGGTTATTTGGTGGCATAAGGAATCGTGCAAACACTGTCTTTGCTGGCTAATAAGGGCAATCTCTTTATTGATCTGTCCTTTTTTTGTTTTAAATATTTTGTGTTCTTTTCTTTTTTCTTTTTGATCTTTTTGCAAGGCAACTGGGGTTAAGTGGCTTGCCCAAGGCCACGCAGCTAGATAATTATTAAGTGTCTGAGGTCGAATTTGAACTCAGGTACTCCTGACCCCAGGACCTGCTCTATCCACTGTACCACCTAGCGGCCCCTTGTGTTCCTTTCAGAGATCTTTCTTTCCTTGTCAGGGAAAGCAGAGTAGTGCATAAATAGAATGACAGAATATAACATAGGAGAGGTCTTTGAAGAGTAAAGTTGGGTTTTTTAACTAGTTTTTGTTGTTTGTTGTTTTAAATCTAAGGACTGATTTAGAAGATGAAAACTTTCAGTGGCTTTGAGTTTTTTCTATGTGTGTGTTCTTTCTGCCACCTTGTGGAAAAGGATGACCACACTTAGTAAACTGAATGGCAAAGCATTGGGAAAAAACATGGGTTTCAGCTGCTTCCCTTCCCCCACTCAGACCAGAGTTGCAGAATAAACATTGCAAAGGAAAGACAATAATCATGCATTCTGTTTATTTTATTTTATTTTTTTGACTGGTTCTCTCTACCCTTTGGACTCCAATCACTCCAGGTGAGAATTTTCAGTTCAGGTGCTTTCCTGTGTTTGTTAACTCATTCTGTATCACTCTCCTCCTCTTCCAGGTCATTTTGGCTGATTTTTCCTGCCTTTCCTTTTACTTTGTTCTCATTACATTCAACGTTTATTGAGCACCTACTGTTTGGAAAGTGAGGTATGAAGAGATGGTAGGATATGGACCTGGAATTTCATCAGTGTGGAGAAGTACCGAAATGGAAACACTCTCTAACTTATAACAGTGGTTCTTATACTTTTTTTTTTTTGGTCATGAATTCAAACTTATTTTGTGTCATGGCAGTCTGAAGCCCATGTTCCTTTTACTGAAAGGTTTAATTATTTAAGATGAAGGTTGTTTGACTATCAACTTGATTTCTTTATACATTTCTATTGTTTTCTTTGTATTTGCTTTGACTTTGGTGGGGTAGTTGACTGTAATTATATATAATTACCAAAAACTGTTAATGCTAGCATACTTCAGCAACTGCCTCTCTACTTTCCCTTGCAAATTCCTAGTTGGTCATGAATGCTGACCCACATAAACTCATGAAAATATGAATCCTGTGAAAAGAAAATAATTTCACTAATTGAGTCACCATTTAGAGATGAATTTTTCTATTGAGTACATGCTTGGCCCAGCATCTGTAGGTTCTTGAATAATTTTCTCTTTGTTTAGCGTGAGGCATAGAATGTTAACTTCCTGGTTGAGCAGGGGATCTTATTACACCTGCCTGTGTGAGCCTAGGCTGCTGTATATTTTGAAAATATATGGAGCAACTAAAGCTTAGGGGGCCCAGACTTTCCTCTTTCCTGTGGTAGTTTTACCATGGCAAAGAAAACTTACAGCTTTGTAGAGTGTATAAAGGAGCTAGCCTTCAAGTCAGGAAAATTGGTCTCAAGGTCTACTTCAGTTACTTGACCCCTTTGTTCTCCAGGCAGTTTTATAAATTTCAGATGAGTGGAAGGGTTTTCCACTCCAGAGTTCCTTAGATGAATTATTCCTTCAAAAATTTTGTGATAAGAGTTTAAAAAATTTTTATGAACAGTTTCAAAACTAAAATATGTTCTAGCAGTTTGAGCTAATGGAGTATACTCTCTTTTTTAATGGCTATTAATCAGAGCAGGAAAGCCGAATGGACACCAATTTTTTTAAATATTTTTAATTACGGGTGTTTTTCTTTCTCATTAAATTTGTAACCATCCATTCCTTCAAAATATTTAAGGTGGGGATTGGATAAAAAAGATTTCATTGTAGTATAAAGAATCATATTGGAATGATGGACAAAAAAATTAATTCAGAAACTATTTGCATTCAGGTCTTGTCTCTGATACATGCTACTTATTTGACCCTTTGTTAACCACTTAATCTCTGTGTCCCAGGCAACTCACTAAGACTACAAATTACAGTACAGTTTCTGGTCTGTATTGATAGAAGGAATTTCCTCACAGGGATTTCCTACACAGAGGAAAAAGCATAGACCTAAACAGTATAATAGTAGATAATAATAGCTAAAATTTTTATAGCACTTTAAAGTTTACAAAGCACTTTACAAATCTTATCTCATTTGAACTACCCTGGGAAATAAATGTTATTATTCTGCCCCCCATTTTCCAGATGAGAAAATTGAGGCAGATAGAGTAAATGATTTGTCTAGAATCACAAAGAGACTAGATGTGAACTCAAGTCTTTGTGTCTCCAGATCCAGAACTCTATTCACTGTGCCACCTACCTGCCTGAATAGCATTTCCTTTGGAAATAAATGTTCATAAAATAAAAAAAGTATATATTTATATTGTAAAGATTCTGTCAGTAAAAGTTGCTTCTGATTAGGAAAGAACAATTGAGAATATAGGGTATCTGCAAAGACATAACACACATTGTTTTTACCAATGGTCATTTAAAGAAGGTGGGAAAGTTCTCCAGAACTAAATTCCAGCAGTCAAATTATTGTTGATATGGCCTGGGAGTGATTTTTATAAAACTTTGGAAACTTGGCTTAAAAACACTGGCAGCTCTGTGTCATTTGGGACTTCTTTAGGTCTTGATACTTATTCATTTCAAGGAAAGAAAATAAACTGTAGAATTTTTTCTTCCCTCAAGGAAAGAAAAAAAAAACCCAAATCACAGTTTTGTGTAGTTCTATGGATGTCTTCTGAAGTGAGAAACGTTTCTGCCAGAAGATTTTTTTTAAACTTCTAATTCTGACAGAATTAGACCTTTGCACAGTCTTATGTTTTAACATAGAGCTTCCTGCTACTTATCTCTCATTGTGGGTGGCAGAAGAAAAGTCTGCTTTCTTCTCACTCATCCATACATTACCAAATGGTAAGTTGATCTTGCATGGCAATTTTTTAAGCCTCTAGTATTATATCTATATTTCTATGATTTCTAGATCAATTACTCCCCAAAGAATGGAAAAATCTTCATTAAGCATTTGTTGTTTGGTCATATCCAACTCCTTGTGACCCCATTTGTGGTTTTCTTGACAAAGATACTGGAGTGGTTTGCCATTTCTCTCTCCAGCTCATTTTACAGTTGCGGAAACTGAGGCAAAAAGGGTTACGTGACCTGCCCAAGTTCATTCAGCTAGTGTCTAAGTCCATATCAGAACTCAGGAAGATAAGTCTTCCTGAATCCAAACCAATACTCTAATCATTTTATTGCTGAGTTTCCCCTATTAAATGCCTACTATGTGCTAAGTACTTGGGATATGAAAAGAGAAGCAAGTTAGAGCTCTCAAAGAGCTCACATTGTAATTAAGAGGGATAGACTACCTAGGAATATTCCCTGATGGGTTGTGGGAAAGACCAAGTGGCCTTTAGGGTGGAGCTGAATATACTTTGTTAGGTATTTAAATCATTAAAATACATAGAAACTTGAAGTGAAGCAAAATGAGATCAGTCGAACAGGAAAATAACATAACTATAACAATGTAACACAACCTCCAACTGAACTCTGTGTATTTATAATAATCAAATTTATCCTTGAAGAAGAGATGGAGAGAATATAACTCCCAATTTTGTAGAAGTTTAGGACTGTGAGTGTGGAATTTAACATATACTTTTTTGTTTTTAGTTTTTTTTGCAAGGCAAAAAGTGGGGTTAAGTGACATAGCTAGGTAATCATTGAGTGTCTGAGGCTGGATTTGAACTCACGTCCTCCTGACTCCAGGGCCGGTGCTCTATTCACTACATCACCTAGCTGCCCCGACATATACTTTTAAACTCAGTAAATGCATTGATTAGTTTTTGCTGAATTGTTTTCTCTTTCTTTTTATCTTATCTTTCTTGTATTGGAGAAAATTAAGGGGGTGACTTTGGGAATAAAAGTGATATAGGAACGAAAGATAGAAAACATTTGAAGATAAAACTAAAAGAAAAGAAAAAACTTTGAGAAAGGGATACAAAACTATCAGCAATATCAAATAGAATAATTTATAGAATAATTTCTCCATTGGAATCAATGTAATTAGATTTTGTTAAGTTCCTACTTAATATAGTCAAAGTACTTGCCATTGGTGTTAGGGTTATACATAGTTCTTGACCTCAAGGATAATCTAATAAGTGGGCTAAGAAATCTATACAAAATATAAATAATATTTTTATGTTCTATTTTGTGATTTGAAAAATGCTTTACTATATGCTATCCCATTTGAATCTCATAAAAATCTTAATACTGCAGGTATTATTATCCATATATTATAGATTTAATTAAAATTGATGAGCATTTATTAAGTACATGTATAATTGGGAGATATCCTTTCTTAATAAGGAACACTAATTTGGGGCTTAAACATTCTAAGATCAGTTTTGAGAAGCTTGGTTCCAAAGAAAGGAATCAGACTTTTCTTGACTCATCTTTGCGTATTACCAAATGTTAAGTTGATCTTATATGGAAGTTTTTTAAACCCTCTAGATTTACATTATATTTCTATGATTTCTAGATCATTTCTCCCCCAAAGAATGGAAAAACCTTCATTAAGCATTTGTTGTTCTGTTGTGTACAGCTGTCTCTGTCTCTCCTATTGTTGAAATTTTCTTAGATCCCCTATTTTGAGGAATGATCTAAGACAGTCATCCTTCAGTCTCTGCATTTCATCAGCATGATGCAACTAATTTCTCTTTCTACTCCTCTTACCTCATTTGCATATTCTTCATTCTCTAGTCTTTACCACCACATTCTCCTGCCTGCCCTTTTTCCAGACTGCCCCCCCCCCCCTTTTTAGGGTTTTTTTTCCGCAAGGTAAATGGGGTTAAGTGGCTTGCCAAGGCCACACAGCTAGGTAATTATTAAGTGTCTGAGACCAGATTTGAACCCAGGTACTCCTGACTCTAGGGCCAGTGCTTTATCCACTGCACCACCTAGCCACCCCCCAGATCCCTTTTATGGGTTGTCTTCCCCTGTTAGACTATAAGGGAAAGGGAATAAACATTTACAGAGATCCTACTGTAGAGGACAACTAGTTGGTACAGTGGATAGAACAACAGTTCTGGAGTCAAGAATTTGACTGAATTTCAGTCTGCTCTCAGACTCTTACCAGTTGTGTAATCCTGGACTAGTCACTTAACCATGTTTGCCTCAGTTTCCTTATCTATAAAATGAGCTGGAGAAGGAAATGGCAAACCATTCTTGACCCTGCATTTTCTGTGCCAAGAAAACTTCAAATAGGGTCAGACAAGACTTACCAGCAGCACAAAACAATTTGCCAGGTGCATTGTGTTATATATTATTACAAATATTATCTCATTTGACTCCCACAGCAGTCTTGCAAGGTTGGTTCTGTTAATATCCCACCTTGCAGTGGAGGAAATAGAAGTAAACGTAGGTTATTGCTTAGTCATATTAGAACTAAATTCTTCCTGATTCCAGACTCAGTCAGTATTCTATTTATTCTGCTTTCTCTCTGTTTCATGTATATTTCTGAAGGCAGAGACTTTTTTTTATATTTTTCAAGGCAATGGGGTTAAGTGGCTTGCCCAAGGCCACATGGCTAGGTAATTATTAAGTGTCTGATGTCAGATTTGAACCCAGGTACTCCTGACTCCAAGGCCAGTGCTCTATTCACTGCCCCACCTAGCCGCCTAGAGACTGTTTCTTTTGCCAGTTTTAAGTATCACCAAAGTTAGTGCTTAATGAATGCTCAATAAATTGATATCCAGCCTGGAACCCTGGGGGGAGATTATCAACATCTGTTCTAGAAAAGTTCTTGATGTACAAAGTAAATCAAATATTGAATAGTTATTTTTTTCTGTCCTAGAAAAGAATTACCCTATAATTATACAATGACAAATATTACATGATACAGTAATATGTAACACTTATAGTTTTCCAGGAAAGCAAACTTTAAAACATGAAGCCAAAATATTTTCTTTTTTCCCACCTAATAATAATTTGACTTTCACCTTGACCCTGCATTGTCTAAGTAGCTCCTTTGAGGGATGACTTGGATTGATTCTTTTCCAAGAAACCTTGCAGTATCTTGCATGAAATACCTACTACTGCCAGTTATTTGAACTTATCAGTGTCTTCAGACCCTCAAGTCTATGTATGAGGTGACTGCTCACCTTTGTTAAGGAGAAGAAACACAAAGCAGGTGAGGTAGCTGGGTCTTTGAGATTCAGTTACAGGTCCACCTAGACAAAAATATGTTCTTGCTGAATTATTTAAGCAGCTGTCAAAACTACAGGGAGGGGAAGAAACCTTCCCTCCTTTACAAGAAGACTGTGGGAAATCTGTCCCTCTCCAAAGTCATTTAACTACTGAGAAGAGTGAGAGAAAAGAACTAGAGGAGAAGTAATCTCCCTAAAATCTATCAAGGGCACAATTCTTGTTGTTCACTAGCCAATCATCTTTAACAAAGTGAATTGTAATAGTGGAGTAGAAGTAAGGGGATATAAATCAGAAGTCTGGTTTTGAAAGTGCTTTTGCAAAGGTCTGTCAGAAAGGACCAGGGCTAATACTTATAATTTAGGGAGTCTTCTGGAAGTCCCTTCCCTCAAACAACTTATATTCTTCTATGGCAGATAGCAACTATATATATATATATATATATATATATATATATATATATATATATATATATAAAACAATTTTTTTTAGGTTTTTGCAAGGCAAATGGGGTTAAGTGGCTTGCCCAAGGCCACACAAGCTAGGTAATTATTAAATGTCTGAGGCCAGATTTGAATCAGGTACTCCTGACTCCAGGGCCAGTGCTCTATCCACTGCACCAACCTAGCTACCCCAGCAACAATATATATTCAGGCAAATTTAAAAGTATGTATTTTTTTCTGGTATATTATAGGGGATGGGACTTGAACAACTTTTCAGGAGGTGCAGATAAGGAGCAACCTCATTTATGTAAAATAGGATATTCACTAGAGGATTATAGGTTTCTATGGATTCCAGAGATCAGAAATGAAAATAAAGGCTTAAAGAGGTTTGGTAACATGTCCATAGTCACATAGCTATTATGTATGACAGGATTAAAATCAGTGTTAGAGGTTAGCTGCTCTGTAAATGCACAGGTCATTTGTAAGTCCATCTGGACTGGTAATTGTTTTTTGGTTGAGGAAAAAAAATGGGAAATTTCCCTTATGGTTTATTCTTTATTTTTTTATTGTAAAAGTTTGTATATATATGAAATCATTTTTAACATTCTTTATAAATTTGAGTTCCAGATTCTCTCTTTCCTTCCCACCCTTCTACCACCCACTAAAAAGGCAAACAATATGATATCAATCGTGCATGTGAAATCTTACAAAACATATTTCCATTTTAGTCATATTGTAAAAGAAAAAGCAAGAAAAAAAAATAAACCAAGAAGCTTATACTTCAATGTGAACTCGGTTTATCAATTCTCTCTCTGGGGCAGATAGCATTTTTTTTTCATCATGAGTCCTTTGGAATCATCATGGATCACTGTACTGATCAGAGGAGCCAAGTCTATTACTATGTACAATGATCTTCTAGTTCTCACTTTACTTGGCATCAGTTCATGTTTGATTTGTTTTATGGTGAGGCGATTGAGGCTTAATGACTTGCCCAGAGACATACAGCAAGTAAGTGTCAAAAGTCTGAGCCTGGATTTGAAGTCAGGTCATCTTGACTTCAGAGTTGATGTTCTATCCACTGCACCACCTAGCTGCAATAATCAAGGTTTTTGTTGTTGTTGTTGTTTTCCCCTGAAATTACTTCCCTATTCATTTCTTATAGCAAAATCGTATCCTGTCATGGTCATATGCCATAACTTGTTCAGTCATTCCCCAATTGATGAATATCCCCTCATTTTCCAGTTCTTTGTTATAAACATTTTTGGGTTCTTTTTTTTTTTTTTTTTTTTAGGTTTTTGCAAGGCAAATGGGGTTAAGTGGCTTGCCCAAGGCCACACAGCTAGGTAATTATTAAGTGTCTGAGATCAGATTTGAACCCAGGTACTCCTGACTCCAGGGCCAGTGGTTTATCCACTGTGCCACCTAGCCTCCCCTTGAGTTCTTTTTTTTTAGGAGGTGATAAGTACATTTTTTGCTATTTCTATTCTAAATCTAAGATATCTTCCTTAATAATTTTTTGATGTATGATGTCTAGGTACTTTTTAATTTTAGGTACTTATCTTTCAGGTAGCCCAATAATTCCTAAATTATGTCTTCTGAATCTATTTCCAGGTTTTTTTCTGGTTGTTTTTCCATTGAGACATTTCACACTTCCTTCTATTTTTTTCATTCTTTTTGTTTTGTTTTATTGTTTATTGACTTCTCATAAAGTCATTAGCTTCTGCTTGCCCAATTCTAATTTTTATGGAATTAAGTTCTTCCTTGAGTTTTTGTACATCTTTTCCCTTTTCATCAATTCTGTTTTCTAAGGAGTTTTTTCTTTAGTGAACTTTTTTGATTTTTTTTTAAATACCTGAGAATGCGGAGGCACCATGCCAAGCTTGAAACTTTTTTTGCAGTGCTGTTTTTAGAGTTAGTTTTGGGTTGTCTGCAAGTTTTCTGTTTCTAAGTGGTTTATCCTAGGAAAGATGTGGTCACTATTTTCCTTGTTTGTGCTCTGATTTTTAGCCTGCTTCCCTGCAGTCACAAGAACCAGTGCTCTCCTATCCCTGGAACTGTGAGGAGGGCCCTTGCTTCTTTGTCAGTGATTACAAGATCTCCTCTCCAACTTGGAACTGAGTAGAACTATCAATTAGTGCCACCCTGTACCCAGTTAGTGCCAGCAAAGGGTCCCTTTCTGACTAATTGCCTGATTCCCTTACCTTTATGGGCTGAGAGCTCCTGAAGCTACTGCTGTTGCGATTGCCTCCAAGATCTACCATTGATGCTTCTGCCAAGCTTTGGGCCCCTGCCCACCCTGTTGTTATAGACTTTTCTTGTTAACTTCCCAAGTTGTTTTAGTTTGAAAAATGTTTCCCTGTGACCTTTTGTGATTCTTCCACTACAAAACCTGATTTGGAGCGTTATTTTAAAGTTGTTTGGAGGGGAATGTTAGAAGAATTCAACTGGGTCCAAACTTATGCTCCATCATCTTGGCTTCTCCTATTTCTGAAACCAGTATTCTATTAATCTGGCATTTTGTATTTCTGTAAATAATTCATTTTGTTTAAGTTTTTAGTTTTAGGAACATAGGTAAAATTGATTCTAAAATTTGTCTTGATTTTCCTTTTCTAGTATTCCCATTCATGGGGGTCCGCTAGGTGGCACAGTGGATAGCACCAGCCCTAGACTCAGGAGGAGCTGTGTTCACATTTGGCCTCAGACATTTAATAATTGCCTAGCTATGTGACCTTGGACAAGTCACTTAACCCCATTGCCTTAAATAAGTAAAAATAGTATTCCCATTCAATTTTGTTTTTTTTTATAATGGTTTTCCTCTCTCTTTTGTGTATGTATGAATCACATTAGCTTATAGTCTATTTTGTATTTGTTTGCTCTTAGTTTTATTTATCATTTTCTTCTCAATTTTCAGGTATATTTTATTTTTAGAATTACTGGATTTTTTGCTTCTAAGTTATAGGATTGTTAGGATCTTTGTTGCATTCCCAATTCATTGATTTCTTCTTCATGTCCTTTTTAATAGGATGTGTTTAGAGATTCTATTGGTCACATTATCCAAATGCTATCTGTTTTGACATCTGTTAATGTTTACTTTAATATGTTTAGAATTATTTCTGTTATTAGTTCTTTGTTCCACTTATTCTTTAGGATATTATTGCTCCCATTTAGCTTTAAATCATTTTTTCAAGCATTTCCCTTATTAATTTAACATTTTTATTTTATTGTTACATGTAAAGAATGCTTAATATTTCTGCCTTTTCCCATTGTTTGTGACTTTTAAAATTCCTAACATCTAGTTAATTTCTGTAAAGGGGCTATTAAAACTTTAAAATCATATTTACCTTATAATGTCCATTTAGTAATCATCAAAGATCTGTCACATAAATTTTTTCTAGTATTCTATTAGTGTTCTTAATATCTTTCTTGATTATCTTTTTTGTTAGTTTGTCTAGATCTAAAAGGGATTATACTGAGATCTTCAATAAATATATTCTATTGTACACTAGTTTTCTTTTGTATATTTGAGTTCTATTCATTACATTACATACATTCCATATATTTATTACGTAATTAATGTTGAAATTCTTTCACTGGCAATAGTACATTTAAGCAGATTTTAGTTTTTCTTTTTATTTCTATTATTCATGTCTATTTATACTCTTGACTTTTCTGAAATCATGATTTCTATCTTTGCTTCTTTTCCATTCAGCTGAGGCATAATGTATTAAACAGGTACTGTTTTCTTATATTTAAGTATTGCTTTCTACCACCCTTTTTCATTTTTGTGAGAAAGTTCATCACATCCATATTTGAGGTTTATAATTGTTGGGTTTGTTTTTTTCTCTATCATCTACTATTATAATGTTCCCTTATTTTGTTATCTTCCCCATTTGGGACTTTCTTTGTAAAGATACTAGATTGGTTGGGGCAGCTAGGTGGCGCAGTGGATAAAGCACTGGCCCTGATGTCAGGAGTACCTGGGTTCAAATCTGATCTCAGACACTTAATAATTACCTAGCTGTGTGGCCTTGGGCAAGCCACTTAACCCCATTTGCCTTGCAAAAACCTAAAAAAAAGATACTAGATTGGTTTGCCATTTCTTTCTTTAGCTTATTATATAGATGAGGAAACTGAGGTAAAAAGGGTTGAGTAGATTGTACAAGGTCACCAGCTTATGCGTGTCTGAGGCTAGATTTGAACCCAGGAAGATGAGTCTTCCTGAGTCCTGTCCACTGTGCCATCTGTCTGTCCCAGGAATGAAATTACTATTACTTATCCATGCTTAGAATAGTCTCATCCTAATTCTCCTCCCAGATCCCAAATCTTTCTCTGCCTCACTGATTGTCTTCTTTTGTTTTGTTTTGTTTTTAGGTTTTTGCAAGGCAATGGGGTTAAGTGGCTTGCCCAAGGCCACACAGCTAGGTAATTATTAAGTATCTGAGGCAGAATTTGAACCCAGGTACTCCTGACTCCAGGGCTGATGCTCTACCCACTGTGCCACCTAGCTGCCCCTTTTTTTGTATTCAACTCTCTCTAGGTGGAGTTTGTTTGCTTATGACTTTCCTTACTCCAGTTCTATCACTTCTCTTAAGAAACCACCTCTCTCCCCCATATTCCTGTTTATGTTATTGTGTTTTATATTATACTCTTTTCCAACAATTTATCATTGCCTAGTTTCTAATAAAATGAGGTTCATTAGATTCCTGTACCCTCCATGCTTAACTAATGTTCTACTATGGCACCCCAATTTTAAGAATATGTTTTTCTCTATCATTTCTTTCCATGTGTATTTCTTTATTCATTTCATCTTGTCTTGTTGTTTTCTCATCTTTTGTTTCTTCCTCTGCTCCAACCAAGACTTTGAGTTTGTTTTACTTTGAGCCTTCTTTGGCCACTACACTTAGGATTCTGAAAAAAAAAGTTTTTACCCACCTTTCATCATGTAAAAATTTATTCATCATTTATTCCTTTAAAGATGTTTAAATTTGGGGCCGCTAGGTGGCACAGTGGATAAAGCACTGGCCCTAGAATCAGGAGTACCTAGGTTCAAATCTGGTCTCAGACACTTAATAATTACCTAGCTGTGTGGCCTTGGGCAAGCCACTTAACCCCATTTGCCTTGCAAAAACCTAAAGAAATGCTTAAATTTATTTATTTTTCTAGGTTTATTTAATTTCTTCCACTTTTGTTTTAAAGATTTTTCCCAGTTCTGATTTTCACAACAAGAATGTTTGGAAACCATTAATTATATTAAAAATATATATTTTTTAATTTTTATTTTCTGTTCCTTCCCTCTATCTCTACTCCACCAATCAAGAATGAAAAAAATGATATCATTATACATATGATGTCATGAAAACATATTTCCATATTAACCATACTGCAAAAAAAAAAGAAGCAAGAAAAACAAAGAGAAAAATGCTTAAGTTATATAAAAAATCCAGCAATTTTTTTTAATCTGGAGGTGGATAACATTTTTTTCATCATGAGTTCTTTGGAACTGTCCTGGATCATTGTATTGATCAGAGTTGTTAAATTTAAAGATATCCTTATGTTGCTATAGAATTTATGCTCCACTTTGCACAATGAATTATTATGGGAGGGGTAAAGCTTCTCTTCTTTATTTTTGCCTTTTAATATATTTTATCCTAATCTTTACTTTCTTCCATTTACTATGTAATACATTAATTCTGATGGAGATTTTTGTTACAGATTTGTCCTTAGTGACTTCCAACATTTTATTTGACAAAAGTCAGAATTTTTGGAGTCACATTTCTGGATGGATTGTATAGCAGAATTCTTTCAAAGAGATGATAAGTTTATTCTTTCTAATATCACAATATTATAAGGTCAGAACTTTAGAGTTGGAAAGGATCCTAGAGATCCTCTATTCCAGCCTCTTTATTCTTCACATAAGGATACTAAAAATTAAAATGATTTGCTCAATATTACATATCTAGTTGGCCTGGGATAGTGGGGAGGAAGGTTTGAATGAATATCATTGGATTGCAGATCCAGTGCTTTCTGCACTGTATCTATGTTCACTCAGGTTCCCAAAGTTGATGAAACATATGTCTTGTGTTTCATCATACTTTTTGAGGAACTTAATGATTCTTTTTTACTTTTTTTAAAATTTATTTTTATTAAAGATATTATTTGAGTTTTACAATTTTCCCCCAATCTTGCTTCCCTCCTCCCACCCCCACTCCCCAGATAGCATTCTGTCAGGCTTTACTTTGTTTCCATGTTGTACCTTGATCCAAATTGGTTGTCATGAGAGAGAAATCATATCCTTAAAGAGAACAGAATTCTCAGAGGTAACAAGATCAGACAATAAGATATCTGTTTTTTTTTTCTAAATTAAAGGGAATAGTCCTTGTACTTTGTTCAAACTCCACAGCTCCTTATCTGGATACAGATGGTACTCTCCTTTGCAGACAGCCCAAAATTGTTCCTGATTGTTGCACTGATGGAATGAGCAAGTCCTTCATGGTTGAACATCACTCCCATGTTGCTGTTAGGGTATACAGTGTTTTTCTGGTTCTGCTCATCTCACTCAGCATCAGGAACTTAATGATTCTTAACCTATCTCTTCTAATTCTATATTCTAGGTCAGTTGTTTATTTTATTTTATTTTTATTTAAGGCAATGGGCTTAAGTGACTTGCCCAAGGTCACATGACTAGGCAATTATTAAGTGTCTGAGGCCAAATTTGAACTCAGATCCCCTTGACTCCAGGGCCAGTGCTTTATCCACTACACCAGCTAGCTGTCCCTGGCCAGTTGTTTTTGTTAAGAGATACTGTACATTTTCTTCCAGTTTTGTGGTGTTTTGTTTTCTTTTTCACTAGTTTTCTGGATATCTCACTGAGCTTTTGAGTTTTGTTTCTTTGTTCTCTCTTTCAGAGGATCCACTATTTTTGGTAAAGTTACCCAACTTCTAAGGTTTCTGATTATCTTTCCAAGTTCTTTAAGAGCACTCATTCTATTCTTTATCTCTTTATATTGTTTCTGCAATTCTTCTAGGTTTTGTATCCAATTTCAGCAAGCCATGCTATCCTTTTTCTTTCCCTGGGATTACTATAATTATTCTCATCTTCAGAAGTTTTATCCTTAACCCATAGTATTTCTACATTGCATTAAGCATGTTCTGGCTTTTGCTTATTTTATCAATTTCTCCACTTGGGATGGTAGCTAAAGTTTCTACCTCTCTTCTTTCCTGGTGTTTCTTCTGAACTTCTCTGGGCTCTGCAATTGCTGTAGTTACATTCATGTTATTGGTTCCTAGGGTCAAAATGTATGCCTGCTATGAGTTCCTAAAAATCTCTGTTGTCAACCTGGAATAGGGGAGCCAGAAAACTCAGCTGAAGGCAGTTTTTAGGTCTTTCTCTTTTGTCACAGTCATGGATGAGGTGAAACCTGGGCTAGGATAAAATGGTCTTTGGGCCCTTCCCCTTAGATATTGCCCTAATATGACTCAGACACTGAAGGAGAAATGTATTCTATAGTTCTTTCCCCTGTTATATAGTCATCATATATAATGCCAGCCAAACTAGGCAAAAGTAACCTTGCAAGGTTTTTGGCAAGGCAATGGGGTCAAGTCACATAGCTAGGTAATAAGTGTCTGAGGTCAGATTTGAACTCAGGTCTTCCTGACTCCAGGGCCTATGTTCTATCTACTATGGCACCTAGCTGCCCCCCCCCCCTTTCTTTGGAAGCCAATGAGTTATACAGAAGTGACCTTAAAGCTTTTTCCTGAGTTAGACAGAAATGTCTTCTTCCCAGACCCTTTGTTGGATTTAGTCCCAGATAACAACATTGAGTTCTTCCCTTTTGGCACCAATCCATGGAGGAACCAGTAGTGATTGGGGCAAAAATCTTGTCCTTTGTTGTTATTACTCCCATCCCCAATCCTATTGTGAATACTTTTAAGGGAATTTGTTTTTGTTTACCTTTTTCTTCCATTGATCTTTTGCTTCATTTTTTTATTATAATTTTTTTTACTTATATATTTTTTTAAATTTAAGGCAATGCGGTTAAGTGACTTGCCCAAGGTCACACAGCTAGGCAATTATTAAGTGTGTCTGAGGTCAAATTTGAACTCAGGTCCTCCTGACTCCAGGGCCAGTGCTCTATCCACTGTGTTACCTGGTTGCCTCAAGTTTCTTATAATTTTTGAGGTGATTTTAGACTTCAAGAAATTCTTAAAGTTAGGGTTCAAAGATCCTAAATTGGCCATGGATTTTTAATGGATCTATTCTTCTTTATTTCTTGCAATGATTTCTTTTGGAAGTTCCTCATCTAATGTTCTATGAAAAAAAATCTAATTTTGTCTTTGAGATGATAGCTCTCTTAAGCTAATCTTGCACCCATATTCCTATCTAAACATCCTCACAATTTTTAATCATCTCTAGGACCTAGAGAAATATGAAGATGTACTCCAATGAAGGCTAGTCTTGAGAAGAGCAACTTTTTGTTCTGTTCTACTTCCCCATCAGTTCTCATGAAGAAAACATATTGAAGATGTTTTTAAACAAGACTTTATAAAAGTGAATAGATTGTGTTTATATCAAAGATTCTGTCAACATCAATTCAATTCTTATTTGATGTCAAAGACAATGAAAACACAACAGGTCTCAAATAGCAGTTGCCCAATTTACTATCTCAGAAGACTTGTTCCCTTCTTTGCTTTTTTTCCTTCTGTGTTAGTCTGGGCAGACATTCAACTTTTATGTTTACAAAATCCAAGGTAAGTCTTCTTGGCTGATGGAATCAGATCATCACTCTATGTTTGGGAACTTCTCCTCCAAAGACAAGATAAAATTGGTCCGCACTTCCCTCACTCCAATATTCCAGGAAATTCAGCATCAGCAGAAAAACTTAGAAGAATGGATGGGCTCTTTGTCCTTAATACACTACTTCTCTCCTTGGACATAAGGTCAAGGAGGTGAAGTTCTTAGGACTGTCTACAAATTCAGACTCATGAGTTCTTAACCCATTTCTCTTTATAAACATACCCTTTCTTTAGAACTCCAAGTTATACAGTGAAATGAGTTATTCTTTGCAATGAAGCTATTTTTGTGTCCTAACAGATGGTCTATAGCAAAGTTGTCAAATACACGACCACTGGAGGCATCATGAACCAGAACAATTTTGGGTACAGCCAGAACCAGATTAAAATGTGGTTGGAAAATATTTACCAAAATATAAAAATGGAATATAGGTAATGTTAATATGAGGTCACAGACATCCTTTTATATGGCTTAGTGGTCCTTTATTTCTATTTGAGCTTGATTTCACTGATCTATTGAAACAGTATTTCATTGACCTTATTAAAATGAATTTTTCTTAAGTTTGTTGTTTAGTCATTTTTAGTCATGTCTATTTGTGACCTATTTGGGGTTTTCTTGCTAACAATAACTGGAGCAGCTTGCCATTTCCTTCTCTAGCTCATTTTACAGATGAGATAATAGAGGCAAACAGGGATAAGTGACTTGTTCAGAATCACACAACTAGTAAGTGACTGAGGATAGATTTGAACTCAGAAGATGAATTTCTGACTCCAGGTCGAGCACTCTATCCACTATGCCACCTAGTTGACATTCATAAGGAATAATAGAAAGCACATGCTTCTTTTGGTGCCTTTCCATGTAGCATTTCCTCTCCTCAATTGTTTGATTTATATGCCATGTAGAAAAGGAGGAGGAAAGATTAGATAATCTACTTTTCTTTTTGTTTTGTCCAGAAATTTTTCAAAAATGTTGGCAATTCCTATTGGGAAAATTCTTCCATTGATACAAATTTGATTAATCAAACAGGACAATAGGATTATAGCCTTGGAGATTGGGAGGACTCTTTAGGAATGCTTCATTTCATTACAGATGAAGAAATTGAAGCTGCATGTGTAACAAGTAATGGAGTCAGGGTTAGGATCCAGATATTCTGACTCCAAACGCAGGATTCTTTCAGTTTTTCCTGGGTGACATATCTGGGGAACAAAGAAGTTTATACATTTCAGAGACTGAATTTGAACCCAGGTCTTCCTCCTTACTTGAAAGTTACTCATCTGCTCAGTCTCCATTTAATTGTACTGTCAGGGTTTCAATTTTTGCCATTACCCTTCATTGGACACTCATGAAAACCAAAGCTCCATGAATTCAGAGCAGAGTCAGTGGGGTAATGAGTTCCTGTGCCTTTTTCCTGAACTACGTGGTAAGGAGTTATTTTGATTGCTAATTCACTGCAGAGAAGATGGATTTTAGTTCTTTTTCTTTTCCAGGCTCTGTAGACTGGGAGTTTAATTTCTAGCAATATGTTTAAGGTGGAAATTCCATTATCAAAGAGTTCATATCATAGTCTTTCCTTAGAGGTGGTTAACACCTAGTGAGGTAAACTCTATTTGTTGTTCAGTGCAAGTGTTTGCTTATTGTCTCCTCCATTAAATGGTGAACTCCTTGAGAGCTTGAATTGCCATTTGTCTTTTTCTATCCCTAGTTCTTAGCACACTGCCTGTCCCAAACTACTTAATATATCTTTTGATTGACTTTTAGCTATATAGCTCCCTCCAATGAATAGAAAGTACTAACAATTCTTAGTTATTAAACAACACTATCAGGTCCTTCCAGGACTGTCTTTTTTTTCTCAGACTTTTAAAAACTCAATAGGTTTTACTTACATCTATCTATCTATCTATCTATCTATCTATCTATCTATCTATCTATCTATCTACCTATCTACTTATCTATCCACATACAAAACTATGTATATGTAGATAAATGTTTACATACATTTGTATGTATGTACGTATGTATGTATGTCTGTATCTATTCTTATACCCATCTCTTTGGCAATTTCCTCTGATATAAATTGATATATATTACCTAACAAGTCATTTCCTTTTGCCTAAATTTTTTTTTTTACTTAATGTAGGGAATTGATCAAGCGAGTTCCCTAATTTGAATTTAGGGGGTTTAGAATTTGGTAATCTTTCTCAATGAGGGCGTAGACTGATCATTGACACAATTTGGCAATGAGGTTCCCTGATGGTTCTTAATTTTCACTATAATACCATCTTTGGTTCTTCAGAGGTGTTCAGAGTACTCTACATCTTGATATTATGTAACACAAGTCAAATAATATTGAAAATTGGAGATGTATGCAAGTAGGGATTGTTTTTTTTATGCCTCCCCCCCTTTTATATCTTCGGAGTTTAACATGTCCGACATATAGTAGATTCTTAAGTGCTATTTTCATTGTTTTCATGGGAAACTTCTGTCAATAAAACAGCTTTATAATTTCTCAAAATCAATGTACCTTTTCTTTTGATACTAGGTACAAATTGAAATGATGTAGCTTACATGTAATGATTTGCAGAAGTGGTTTAGATTATCTCACATAGTCTTCACAATTATTGTTGGATATAGGCACTCCACTTGAGAAACTGAGCCTGAGAAAATTTATGTGACTATATAAGCAAAAACCAGAGCCTAGAATATTAGAATACTAGTTAAAAGTTTAATATTACTTGGTAAAGCCAAGAAAATATTTATCATTTCATTCAAGATTCTTAACCGTTAGGATCCAGTAACTATTCAAGGTTATGTTACTATTCACCAAACCAGTAAGGATGTCAACCCTTAAACTAGGTACCAGTAATGAACTCCCTTAAGTCTGGAGTAACCTGTGGAACCCTTCTAAGAATGTTTAAACACATAATTGCAAGGGAAATCAATTGAGTAATGAAATTTTTTTTCAAAAGTTCATGAATCCCAGTTTGAGGTTCCTAACTTAAAGGAATTCTTCAAAATTGGTATTTTTTGGTGTAATTTCACCTATTTGTAGTTGAAAATTCCAAGGAATGTTAAAGCTATGTTTTAGGAGTTAAAGATTTGATGGTGGATTCTAAACAAGCTGGTTGATTTCTTAGCATTAAAAAGTAAAGGCTTTTCTCATAAGGCAAAGGCATTTTGGGTTGGGAGGGACATATAGAATAAGATTCATGGAATTTGTTGCTTCTTTTTCATGGACCTCATTAAACTTAATTTTTAACAGGTTGAATGACATGTGAAGAAAATTGACCTGGCAACAATACTTCAGTATGGTTTCCTAAGTCCTGTCCATAATACTCTGCCATGTTTTTCCTAGGATCTCTAATTGATAAAAGGAATTCTGGTGGGGGTGAGCTCAGAAGGGTTGTCCCTCTTGGTTTTACTTAGGAAAAAATAACTTGCTGGTTCAGACTGAAGTGAATTTTGAAGAATGGTATGAGTCTTTCATACTATATATGTGTGTGTGTGTTTTAAGGGGCAAGTGGAGCTGTTATATGAGTGTAAGATAAGGGATGTAGTGAATCTTTTAGTAGATTCAGAGAAGTGACTACAGGATCCACATGAAAATATAGATTAGAAAATGAAAAGGGAAAGGGTAGATGGATAATTTGTATTATTTTTAAACTTTGTGACCTCTTAAAAGATGTTAATCCTATTAGAACATGAACAGGGAAGCATGAAAGTTTTTCTTCTGTTTTTTCCTAGCAATACATAAACTAACACCCATAGAATTACAATAATTAATGAAACCATCAGATGGCCCAGGATTTTGCTCTGAAATGTTTCCCTTCATCCACCTAAACAGTGTAGTTTCAAACTTAAAATGAAGGAAATAGAATATTAATTCTTTAAAAAAGAGTATTCCTGGGGCAGCTAGGTAATGCAGTGCATAGAGCACTGGCCTTGGAGTCAGGAGTACCTGAGTTCAAATCTGGCCTCAGACACTTAATAAATACCTAGCTGTGTGGCTTTGGGCAAGCCATTTAACCCCATTGCCTTGCAAAAACTTAAAAAAAAAGCATTCCAACTGATAATGAATCATGGTCATTAGACAAGCTTCAGACTAAATTCTAATTTCCCTAGGACCAATTTTGTAAATTTTTTGTAAAGAACAAGTATTTTTGAAATACTGTATAAAGAATCTTATGTTCAGTTTTTGGTAATACTGTACTGTAAAGAATCTGTATGTTCAGCTAATACTACTAAATGCAGTCAAATATAAAAAAATAAATTTGATAGTAACCTTTCTAAGGTCTTCATGGTAAGAAAAAAGATTCTTGTATCCCATCTTTCCCTAGTAATGACAGTCTATTTCTCAGAACTTCATTCAAAATATAAACGTCATCTAAAAATGACCATATTCGAGACGGTGTTTGAACTCTTTATTGTCTAGTGTGCTTTGTGCTTGCATTACTCAAAGTATTTGGGTTGATTTCTTTTCATCTCTAATTTATTGGTGAAGAAGCTTATAGGGTTATGCTGAAATATCGGATTTTCTGTTGTGCCCCTTAGGTATTGATAACAAAAGACCTGAACAGATGTGAGAAAGAAACAGGAGTATCTTGGGGGTAATGCCTTTTTAGTTCTTCACATTTCATTTGGAAAAGTTAGAGATGAAAGGATCTTGTGTTGACTGTAGTAGCTTTGAAGAACATTTTTTTTGACTAAAAATGTTGCACTTAATCTGAAAGAGAAAAAATACCACCCTGTAAATTGTTTGAATAGAAAAGAATGTTGAGGAAAGATAAGAAATAGATGAAAATTTTTTTTTACTTTAAAATGGTCATTTCCTAAAGTTTTTACTACCTACCTTCTACTTTCTCTTCCAGAGGAATATCAATAATTGCCTCCTTTTTTCAGCTGTTTCTGTGTTTACTGATGCTGTCTTTTTATTTGCTTCTTGAAGGTGATCACATCCCAAGAAAAAGTAGTCACTTCCACCACTTTGACAGTATTTTGTGTGCCTAGACATATTCATAGTATTTACACATTTTATTCTGACTAATATCTGACATTAAAACCAAAAGCAATCCAACAAACTCTGAAACCTTACCTCAACTTCCGTCTTTGTAAACAGGCTAGAGGAGTTATTTTATTTTGTCTCAAATCAGTTCTTCTTGTCTTCTCAGGAAGTGTGGTCTAATGGAAAAAAATGCTAACATTTTAGTCAAAACAGACTTGAGTCTGAAGTGGGTTAAAGAAGAAAAATACTGATTTTTGAGTCAGAAAACCCAGGTTTTCAAATCTCATGTTTGATACTTACTCTGACCTTGTGAAAACCCAACTTTACCTCCCCCTTGGCATGTTTTCTCATCAGTAAAATGAGTAGATTCCACTAGATGGCCTCTCAGGTCCCTTCCAAAGCTCTTGATCTATGAACTATGAATCCTTATTATGTCTTTTTGAACAAGTTGTTTAATTTCTGAGCCTTAGTTTCCTCATCTATAAAAGGGAAATATAATACCAGTAGTTCCTATCCAGCCTGCATCCACACACTGGGGTAGAAAAAAATCAAATGAGAATAATGTGAAGTACTTTGCCAACCTTAAAACACTAGTTTTCTCATCTTTGATTCAACAGTGGTTGAGAGCCTCAAATTAGTGGTAATTAATGGATAGATCTCTGGGTCTCAGTCAGGAAGGTCAAAAAATCCATCCTCAGATATACATAGCTTGTATATGTATATATACTTCCTCAACTATGAAATGAGGTTAATAGCACCTACCTCAGGGTTGTTGTTGAGGAATCAAATGAAATTTGTAAAATATAGTTTGACACTTAGAAACTTAATAAATGCTTATTTCCTTCTTTCCTTCAATTCTTGCCTCTTCCTTTAAAAAATCATTGCATCATTTTTCTGAAAGACACGCACACCTACCTCTTTTTGCAATATTTGGTTTGCATTTGTTTCACTTTTTTTAATCCAGTCTCTAGAATGTTGGAAACACTAGACTCCTCTAGATAGTCTCATTTAAATTCCATCTTGGCTTCCTCATTGTGTCATATATTCCTTTCTCTTCCTTCTGAAAAACATTTGACCTACCTCTTTTTGGGAAAATTTTTGATCTCATTTGTCTTTCTCTAGTAGCAGAATAAGTATTTCCAATTCATCACTTTAAAGTACTATTGATTCCTTGGGCCTTTGGAAGGTATTCTAGACTCCTGAAAACTCTGAATCTTCCAATTTTCCTTTGGGTGATATTATTTGAATTGTCTCTTCATGTTGTCTCATTAAGAAATTTGTACTCTTTCTTCTGAAGACCATGGTATCTCCTTGAGACATTTTTCTCTGATAGACTGATTGCCAAGTTGTCTTTCTGAAGTACAAAGTCACTTGTACCTTTTTAGGATACACAAGATTATATACCTTGTCTCTTGAAATACCAACTTTCATTAGGAAGGCATCAAAAATATCTAATCTAAATTCCTTTGGATTTAAGAATTTTTGGACAAGTAAGCTGAACTGGACAACTCACCTTTCCCCACCATCTCTGAATTTCATTTGCTCTCAAGTTGAGTTGATTTTCTTCAAAGAAATAAATTTGAATTTTCTGCCCCTCTGGACCTTCATTTTCTACCTTTCATCACACTGACCTATGTTATTGTGTTTACAGGATTGTCTTCTGTATCAAATATATGATTTCATGCTGAATATTTCACATCATCCCTAAATATCAATTAAAAGCCATTTGAAAGTACAAAAACATTCCAGAGATATCTACTGGTGATTATGGATTACATTTGGGAACTACTTGCCTGTTCTGAAACTTTCATCAGCCTGCAGGATCAGAAGTTTTCATGAGGAGTGAAGTATTATTTGTTGTAAACCACATTAAAAGATACCTCTTGGATTTGTGTGAACTGATGCTGAGTGAGATGAGCAGAACCAGAAAAACACTGTACACCCTAATAGCAACATGGGGGTGATGATCAACCTTGATAGACTTGCTCATTCCATCAGTGCAACAATCAGGGACAATTTGGGGCTGTCTGCAATGGAGAATACCATCTGTATCCAGAGAAAGAACTGGAGTCTGAACAAAGTCCAAGGACTAGAATAACTGATATCTTATTGTCTGATCTTGTTATCTCTTATACTTTATGTTTATTCCTTAAGGATATGATTTTTCTCTCATCACACTCAATTTGGATCAATGGACAACATAGAAACAATGTAAAGACTGAAAATTGCTCTCTGTGGGGGTGGGGGGAGAGAAGTAAGATTAGGGGAAAAATTGCAAAATGCAAAATAAATGAATAAATAAAATCTTTAATAAAAAAAATAAAAAATAAAATAAAATAAAGATACCTCTCTATTTCTTCAGGGTTCTTTTTTTTTTTCATTTTCTTGCTTTCCTGGATCATCCTTAAAACTGTACCATTTCTTGATTCAAGAACTACCTCACTGAAAGAATAATCTTACCTTCTCTTTTTTGGAAATGAATGACATGTGATCCCTTTCCTCTTCCTGTCCTTCCTTACCTTACATGACAAAGCCCTTGGATTATATTCTTTCCATATGTGAAGAAAAAGTTTTGAGAGTTACCTCTTCTCCAGAAATCTGAGTAGTATTCCTCTCTCTGTCTTAATTCTCTTCTCTCCCTCAGAGCTTGGACCTATTCCTTCTGGCTCTTTAGACAGAATCTAGTCCGACTCCTTTGTTTATGAATGAATCCAACTTTTGACTAGGCTCTGATGATGTTCATTAATCATCTTTAATACTTGCCCTGATCTTTGATCCCTTTTCTCAGGGAGTGGTTTTCCCCCAACATGTAAAAACCTGTGAAACTTTAGAAAAACAGCTGTTTTTCTTTCCTTCTGTAAAGTGATGGATTCATTATTTAGGATCACAAATGAAACATTAGTTAAGAGTTAAAATCCCTGAGAATGCTGTTTTCTTGATCCTACCCCATAGTCTCTGGTCTCCATCTTTCATGGTCATCTGATTTTATCCTTTTAGTTTCTTTTGCTATTTTTTCAGAAGGCATCCTCATATATAGGCAGAGAAGATGGCTGCTATAGGATAATTTATGAAGGCTCTCACCAACTCCTGCAAAATAACTTTTTATACCCAGAGCTATTTATTCCATGGTCTTTCTGTTCTTCCTCAAATATGCAAATACTCCTGGAAGGAGTAACACATAAAGTTCATTCTTTCTGTGATAGAAAAGATTAAAAAATGAGAGCAATGTATTTTGTAGGGAAGAGTAATTATTACCTATCCTGTTCATGTTAAAGTTCCTGAAGAGAGAAAAGAGGTAGGACAGGCATTGAAATTAAAACACCTACCTTTAACTGTAGGAAGTCCTGACATACCTTTCTAATGAGGTAGACATACTCACCTTCATAGTTTTTCTCATCTGATAAAGGAAACTGTCAGAAGTCTTGTTCTTAATCCACAAATGTTTTTCCTGTAATATCTGTACAGTACAAGCTTCTTTGCCTTTGAGATTACAAAAAAAAATACTTGTACATATGTCTTCCTCCATTTATCCCTGCTATGTTTATGATGTCACAAATCATAATGACATACCTTGATAACAATCCAGCAAAATTTGCGGTGCTCTGAAGTTACAAAGTGAGTTTTCTTTACTGATTTTTAAAATGCATCCCCCCTGATAAATTCATTTTGGATTTCTCATAGATGATATTAAAGTCTTTTTGATGTTAGCCTTGTCTCCTTTCCCATATGAAAGAATTCTGACAAATCTAAGCATTAGAATTTAAAAATTGTTTCAATTAGGGACCATTAATATAATAACTTTGATTATTTGATAATCTGGGGGGATTGGGGAGTTTTATAAAAATTCTAGATAGTTAGGAATTCATTCTCCCTGGGTCAGATGATTAATATTCCTATTATCTTTCCTTTGCTGTCTCACCCTGCCCCCACCCCTCTTAAGATCTCTAAGTGAATAGAAAGGATAATATTTTTTTCTGTGGCACTTCTGTGAGGCAGAGTTCTCTTTTTACCAGAACTCTTTGTCCAGGTATGTAGGAGGAAGGGCAATCAAGATACAGGGTGGTATAATAGGAGTAATACAACTGGTGTCAGAGGACCTGAGTTCAAATTCCATCTCTGATACAACTTATGTGATCTTGGAAAGTATCTTAAAAGTAACATCCATGGACTTCTGTTTCCTTTTCTATTAAAGGGATTGTACTAGGTTGTCTTTGAGGGACCTTACATTTCTAGAACCAGGATACCATGAAAGAGTCAGACTAGAAACCTCTAAGTTTCCTTCTGGCATTCATGTATAATACGATGAACTAATTTTCCCCAACAGCCCAGTTAGTAATGATGACTTTAGTGCTAATCACTAGATTAAATATTTGCAATGGGGGGGTGTCATAGAGAATATTTAGCCTTATTTTACAGATGAGGAAATTGAAGCTTAGGAGATTTTACCAAGTTATATCACAGGTTAATTACTCGGGAGACCTGGTAGTTGGACCCTGGGCCACTGACTACTAAAATCAATACTTATTACTGGATAACATAGACATATATACATATATTTTTATGTGAGGGTGTATATATACATACACTTATATGTTTATGTGTATTCAGAGATAGGATAAAGACTGGACCTACAATTTTATTGATTTTGAGAGCTCTTCTCTACCATTGAAATGTGACCCACACATTTTCTCAACAGAGGGAGACTTTAAGGAATAATATCTTTTTGGGGTACAAAAAGAAAATAGTATAGAACCAAGTTAATCTTTTTTTTGGTAAGATGATAATAGAATAAAATCTGTGAAAAAGTGGTCTAGTTAAAAATCTGCTGACTCTTACAGTCTCTTTCCTAGACTTCAAAAGGGCCCTAAGCATCAATATTCTCAACTTAGAGGTCCAATAACAATAAAAATCCAGAATAACAAATTTTTAATAACCAGAACTTTAAGCATGCCCACCTCAGCAATTTCTAGACTATTATAGAAAAACAAATAATGGGTGACATACCACATCTGAGGTGTGTTTTGAAGTAAATTTTTAAAAATTGTATACAATTTTTCCAAATGATAAAAAGCCACCCAAGTTTTCTGCTTGGAAAGATGAATTCTGCCTATACTTTAAAATCTCGAGTCTTTTTTTAAAGTTTTTTTCAAGGCAAACAGGGTTAAGTGGCCTGCCCAAGGTCATACAGCTAGGTAATTATTAAGTGTCTGAGACCAGATTTGAACCCAGGTACTCCTGACTCCAGGTCCGGTGCTTTATCCACTATGCCAGCTAGCCGCCCCAAAATCTCTAGTCTTTTAAATATTTTTACTACTCTTTTCAATTTTTGTTCTAGTCCCAAATTTGTATTTCTACTAAGCAGATTTCTATTGAAATATGAGTAGCACTAAAATCAAGAATCATGAGATATTTCTTTTGGATGATCAGGGGAAAAAACATTTTTTTTAACTTGAAAATGGGAAGGGCTCTGGACTTTGCTACCAATGAATGACTTATATCTCCAAAGATAAACCTTTGTTAATGAAGTATGCTGTCTTCTCTCTTCTACATTTTGTCCCTCTGACTTCAAGTACCAGCAAGCTCTTTCTGTATGAAGAATGAGATGTGGTTGGATAAGAATGAATGCAATGTTCTGTGTTCTTGTCGCCATGGTGATACTTGCCCTTATAATATCAGAATTCAGTTTGCATTGCCAACTAACTGTCTATTGGTTGTTTCAAATTGAATTTTCCAAAGGCATCTTGACCTCAATATATCTGAAACAGTACTTATCTCTTCTCATGCCCCAATTTATCCCCCCTTGAAACTTCTCTATTACTGTCAAGACTGCCACTATTGTCCCAGTCCATTACCACCCCAATTCAGTCCCTCATCATCTCTTGGAGGGACTATTGCAATAGTTTTCTAATTTATTTCTCTGCCTCAAGTATCTCCCCACTTCATTCCATTAGTCTATCCTCCATATAGCTTGCCTATATGATTTTCTTATATCATTGTCTGCTCTTCTTCCCTCTGCAAATAAGCATTTTTTTTGCCTTCCACTTACTTCTAGGATTGAATATAAACTCTTTTGTTTGGTATTTAAGTATCTTCACAACTTCATCCTTTCTTACTTTCATAGTCTGATTAACCTTTCCTCCCCTCTTTATATTCTGTGATTCAGTTATTCTAGTTTACTAAATGTTTCTCACAAAAGACCTTCTAGGAATCCCTTGTCTCTACTTTTGTACTAGCAATCTTCCATGCTGGGAATATTCTTTCTTCTCACCTCTGCCTCTTAGAATCCTTGACTCCAAGATTTAGCTCAAATGCCACCTGTTGGAGGATATGAAATTTAGACTTGATTTTGATTGATTATTCATTAATGATTAAGAGTTCTAGCTAATCACTGGAACTGAATCCAATTTGGCTCAATAGCAGAGTTGTAAGAATTTAGGTTCCCTAATTTTAAGGCTTTCAACATGATCTTTTCTCAAGAGAGAGATAAGAAAAATGAGTAGAAGAGGAGCCAATCTGGGTCTTTCTGGTGTGCAGTATTATCCAGCTTGAGACTTTCTGGAGGATATTGACAAACTTGATGCTATGGATTTTGGAGACCCCTCTCTTGCATATCAACATGATTAAACAAAATTGTAGTCAACCCTTTGTCTTTTTTATAGATCAAGTACACTCTTAGTTTAGTTTATATATCTCAACTTAAATAACCAAGTGTATAAAAAACTAATAATCTGTCAGATGGGTTTTTGGCTAATGAAGGGACATTGACCTCTTTTACTGGCCATTGCTCACCTAATGAATTAGTTATGCTTGGAATCTTGTGCCTCAGTTTCTCTTTATCACAAATTTTTTTTTATTATTTCTCATTCCCTTTCTCTCCACAGATGTTAGATGTTGTCTTTCTGGCATTACCTTTCATTTCTATGCATGTATCTTTTATTTACCATTGTATATACACTGTGTATCCTCTATTAGAATATAAGCTTCTTCAGTGCTTAGAAAAATGCCTTGGGATATAGGAAGACTTTCAATAAATACTTATTGACTATTTGCTGGGTCTGATGCTTTCCCACTCTATAGAAACCTCTGCCCTAGGGCAAAGATGGCTCCTGCTTGGTGGCTCACTCCATCAATCACTATGTCAGGAGGAACCTCAGCTGCATTTCCCTTCATTCTTGGATCAACTCTCTGCCATCTCCTCACCAGAGGTTTTTGTCTCCTACAAAGATTTTGTTTTCCTCCCTTTCTAGTACTCCTCATTAAAATGCAAGCTTCTTCAGTGTAAAGACTATTTTTCTCACTTAATTTTGTATACCCAGAGTTTAGCACAGTGCTTGTAATGAGTTAATACTTGTTATATTTATTTATATTATATATATTTCTTAGTTTATTATATATCTATCATATATAATGCTTGCTCTATATATCTGTGTATCTATCAATATTTACTAAATGTAGTCAGTTATTTAGCATTTAAGTTGTTGGGCATCTCTCTAAAATTGCAACTTGCAGAAAGTGTACTAATTAGACTCAGTGAAGAATATTCACTTAGTTGAATGCAAATCTGACACATAGTAGAAACTTATTTATTTATTTATTTGTAAGGCATTTGAGCTTAAGTGACTTGCCCAGGGTCACACAGCTAGTAAATATCAAGTATCTGAGACTGCTTTTGAACTCAGGTCCTCTTGACCCCAGTCTCTATCCACCGCATCACTTAGCTGCCCCTTCATTGTGGGTACTTAATAGATATCTCTTTACCACCTCACTGGCTTCAAATTTCTGAGAGGGTGAAATCATAAATCTTGTCTTGTGAGACAACTAGGTGACCTAATGTATAGAACACTGGACCCAGACTGAGGAGTTTGAAACTGTCTTAGATACTGTCTAGTTGTTGGACAAATTTCTTAACCTCTTTCTCTATATTTTCTACATTTGTATTAAGAGAATATTGAGTGCATCTAACTCACAGGGAGAGTGTGGGCTTTTATGTTTTAAGGCAAATGTAATATATGTCAAGTATTTTGCTGACATTAAAACACTATATTAATTTGTTATTCACACATGCATATATACAAATGCCTATAAAAATACACATATACTTTGAGTTTAAGGTTTAAAGCTACTGTGAAACATGGTCATGTTTTGTGTTTGTCTATTTGTATTTTGAGTATGTGTGGAAAAACCCCTATTAAATTTTCCCCTATAGTCTGCACTTAGGAGGTTACTGTTTGGGGAGTGGAGAAGGTATCTCAAAGAACCAATTTCTGAGTGTGCTGTAGCTGTGGCCTCATAAGGGTGATAGGGACTAGCTGATCTATTTTGGCTCCTACCATTCTCCCCCAATACCACCCCCACCCCTATCCAAGCTTAAAGTATGGGTACATATTGCTTTAAACCTAAACTGAAGAAAAGTGAAAGGAGGCAGCTGGGATACAGGGTTGGCATTATCCTATCACAGCCACACAGTCTTCCTAGCATTTTAGAACTTTTTTTCAGAACTATATTTCTGTATACAGGGATAATATTTTTTATAATGAAAGGAGTTAAAAAGTTAACAGTGAAAGTTACTGGTGGGGGAGGGTGGAGCCAAGATGAAGGAGTAGAAGCATGCTCCTGCAAGTTCTCCCCCAGACATCCTCAAATATCTTTAAATAATGATGCTAACAAAATTCTAGAGTGACAGAACCCACAGAAAGATTGAGTAAAACAATTTTCAAACCCAAGACAACTTCAAAGATCCATGGGAAAGGTCTTTTAAACCAAGGTTAGAGAGGGCCCATAGTCAGTTGAACTGAGCTAGAGCAGAACCTGCTTCAACCATCCAGGAACAGCCCTCAGGGCTGAGTCCCTGGGGGCCAGACCTCTCAGTCCAGGGATTGTTAAGAACAATAGGTAGCTCAGTAGGAAAACTGCCTCACCAGAGTGAAAGTGGAGCCCAATTCAGCACTGGCCTCAGTTCAGAACCCCTCACCCCAACCAGGAATAGGCTTGGGGAGCCACCTGACAGCTGCTTCCAGAGTGCTCAACCCACTGATGGTAAGGGGGTTCGAGGAGATTGCAGAGGTCTTTTTGCTATCCCTGAGGCAGCTGCTTGGCCTATATTCAGATCCAGTTTGCAGTCTGGGTCCTTCAGTCTTAGGAAAAGGAGCTTTACTGCCATAGAAGAGCAAAGACTCTCCCCATGATACCAGGGTAGAAAGAGTGTTTAAGGTCATCCACAGACAGAGCAGTCAGAGACTTTCATAAGACCTTGGAGGAATTGAGGTCCCTGGGGGATGTCCCTGAAAACAGCTGCAAAAACCCTCAAAAGCTTGGGATTGTATATCCTCCTCCCTGGAAGCAGAGTTCCACCTTACAAAGAGTTAAAGTCAAGTCCTAGACTGGGGAAATGAGTGAGTAACAGAAGAAAAAAAATCCAACCATAGATAATTTCTTTGGTCCTATGCAGAATCAAAATATACACTCAGAAGTTAACAAGGTCAAACCTTCTGTATCCAAAGCCTCCATGAAAAATATGAATTGGGGGCAGCTAGATGGCACAGTAGATAAAGCACTGGTCCTGGAGTCAGGAGTACCTGGGTTCAAATCCAGTCTCAGACACTTAATAATTACCTAGCTGTGTGGCCTTGGGCAAGCCACTTAACCCCATTTGCCTTGCAAAAACCTAAAGAAATATGAATTGCTCTCAGACTATGGAAGAGCTCAAAAAAGATTGTGAAAATAAATAATATAAATATATATATAATGTAACATAAAATAATATAATATTTATTTATTTTATAAGTAAATTTGAAGCCAGTCAGGTGGTGCACAGAAATTTATTAAGTACCTACAATGAAGAGGCAGCTAAGTGATGCAATGGATAGAGACTGGGTCAAGAGGACCTGAGTTCAAACTCAGCCTCATTTCTATAATATTTAAATAATATAATAATATAAAAAAGTAAATAATAAATAAGGGAAGTAGAGGAAAAATTGGGAAGAGAAATGAGAGCAATGGGAAAAATCAGGAAAACCAAGTCAGCAGCTTGGTAAAGGAATTATAAAAAATACTGAAGAAAATAACATTTAAAAATCAGCTTGGGTCAAATGGGAAAAGCAATCCAAAAGGCCAGTGAAGAAAAGAATTCCTTAAAGAGTAGAAGTGGCCAGATAGAAAAGGAGAAACAAAAGCTCTCTGAAGAAAACAATTCCATCAAATGAAGAATAGTGCTAAAGAAAGTGGATGACTTTGTGAGAAATAAAGAAACAATGAAACAAAACCAAAAAAATGAATAACCAGAAGAAAATGTGAAATATCTCATTGGAAAAACAACTAATATGGAAAACAGATCCAAGAAAGAAAATTTAAAAATTATTAAACTACCTGAAAATCATGTCAAAAAAGCCTAGATGTCATTAAAAAAAGAGATTTTATTTATTTTGAGTTTTACAATTTTTCCCCTAATCTTACTTCCCTCCTCCCACCCCCCCCACAGAAGGCAAATTGCCAGCCTATACATTGTTTCCATGGTATACATTGATCCAAATTGAATGTGATGAGAGAGAAATAATATCTTTAAGGAAGAAACATAAAGTATAAGAGATAGCAAGATCAGGCAATAAGATATCAGTTTTTTTCCAAATTAAATAATTTAATTAATTAAATGATTAAATTAAATAATTTAATAAATCCTTGGTCTTTGTTCAAACTCCATAGTTCTTTCTCTGCATACAGATGGTATTCTCCATTGCAGATAGCCCAGAATTGTCCCTGATTATTGCACTGATGGAATGAGCAAATCCATCAAGGTTGATCATCACCCCCATGTTGCTGTTAGGGTGTGCATTGCTTTTCTGGTTCTGCTCATCTCGCTCAGCATCAGTTCATGCAAATACTTCCAGGCTTCCCTGAATTCCCATCTCTCCTGGTTTACAATAGAAGTTTGCTAAGCCATTCCCCAAATGAAGGACATTTACTTGATTTCCATTTCTTTGCCACCACACACAGGGCTGCTAGGAATATTTTTGTATAAGTGATGTTTTTACCCTTTTCCATCATCTCTTTGGGGTATAGACCCAGTAGTAGTATTGCTGGATCAAAGGGTATGCACATTTTTGTTGCCTTTTGGGCATAGTTCCAGACTGTTTTTCAGAAAGGTTGGATGAATTCACAGTTCCACCAACAATGTTTTAGTGTCCCAGATTCCCCACAACCCTTCCAACAATGATCATCATCCTTTCTGGTCATATTGGCCAGTCTGAGAGAGATATTTTAATTTGTATTCCTCTAATAAGTAATGATCTAGAGCAAGTTTTCATATGACTGTGGATCACTTTGATCTTCTCATCTGTAAATTGCCTTTGCATAGCCTTTGACTATTTGTCAATTGGGAATGACTTTTTTTAAAAATTTGAATCGGTTCTCTTTAAATTTTAGAAATGAGTCCTTTGTCAGAAATACTAGTTGTAAAGATTGTTTCCCAGTTTACATTTCTTTTGATTTTGGTTACAGTGGTTTTGTATGTGCAAAAGCTTTTTAATTTAATGTAATCAAAATCATCTAGTTTGTTTTTAGTGGTATTCTCCATCTCTTCCTTAGTCATAAACTGCTTTCCTTTCCATATATCTGACAGGTAAATTACTCCTTGATCTTCTAGTTTGTTTATAATGTTGTTTTTTTATGTCTAAATCCTATATACATTTTGATCTTATCTTGGTATAGGGTGTGAAGTGTTGGTCTAATCTAAATTTCTTTCATATTAACTTACAATTTTCCCAGAAGTTTTTATCAAAGAGAGAGTTTTTATCCCAATAGTTTGACTCTTTGGGTTTATCAAACAGCAGATTACTATAATTGTTTCCTGCTATTGCACCTAGTCTATTCCACTGGTCCACCACTCTATTTCTTAGCCAATACCAGACAGCTTTGATGACTAATGTTTTATAATATAATTTTAGATCTGATAGGGCTAAGCTACCTTCTTTTGCACTTTTTGTCATTGAATCCCTGGAAATTCTTGACTTTATTTCTCCACATGAATTTACTTACCACTTTTTGAACTTATTAAAGTAATGGAATTTTGATTGGTAGGGCACTAAACAGAGTTTAGTTTGGGTAGAATTGTCATTTTTATTATATTAGCTTGACCTATCCATGAGCATTTGATATTTGCCCAGTTATTTAAATCTGATTTTATTTGTGTGAGAAGTGTTTTGTAATTGTTTTCAAAAAGTTTCTGAGTCTGCGTTGGCAAATAGACTCCCAGGTATTTTATATTGAATGAGGTTACTTTGAATGGGATTTCTCTTTCTAATTCTTCCTGCTGTATCTATATCTATATCTATATCTATATCTATATCTATATCTATATCTATATCTATATCTATATCTATATCTATATCTATATCTATATCTATATCTATATCTATATCTATATCTATATCTATATCTATATCTATATCTAATCTATATCTATATCTATATCTATATCTATATCTATATCTATCTATGTCTATGTCTATGTCTATGTCTATGTCTATGTCTATGTCTATGTCTATGTCTATGTATCTATCTATCTATATCTCTATCTACATCTCTACATCTACATCTCTATCTCTATCTCTATCTCTATCTCTATCTCTATCATCTATATCTATTTCTATATTTATACATCCTGCAAATTTGCTAAAGTTGCTAATTGTTTCCAGTACTTTTTTGGATGATTTCTTGGGATTCCTAGATGACATTTTTCAAGAAGTAATCTAGGAAAATTGCCCTGATATTCTAGAAGCAGAAGGTAAAATAGAAATTGTAAGAATCCTCCAATCACCTCCTGAAAGAGATCCCAAAATGAAAACTGCCAGGAATATTATAGCCAAATTCCAAAACTTCCAAGTTCAGGAGAAAATATCACAAACAGAAAGAAACAATTCAAATATTGTGGAGCTATAATCAGTATAACACAAGACTTAGCAGCTTCTACATTAAGGGCTCATAGGACTTGGATTATGATATTCCAGAAGTCAAAAAAGCTTGGATTGCAACTGAGAATCAACCACCAAGCAAAACTGAATCTCCTCTTCTAGGGGAAAAGATGGATATTCATTGAAATAGGGTACTTTCAAATTTTCCTGATGAAATGATAAGAGCTGAACAGAAAGTTTGATCTTCAAATATAGGACTCAGGTGAAGCATAGAGAGAGTGAATGGGAAGGGTAAATTATAAGGGATTTAATGATGTTGAAATGCTTGTATTCCTGAATGGGAAGATGATAATGATAACTCATATGAAACTTCTCATTTATTAGGGCAGTTAGAAGAGCAAAAATAGATGCACAGGAGGGAGTTGAATTTGCAGGTATAATATATCAAAAATGGAGTTAATGGTTGAGAAAGGAATGTATTAGGATAAAGGGGAGGGAGAGGTAAAATGGGGTTAAGTTATTTTACATAAATGAGACAAGGAAAAAGCTTTTGTAGTGGAGTATAAGAGAGGATGGTGAGGGGGAGTGAGTGAGCCTTTACTTTCATCGGAAGTAGCTCAGAGAGGAAATAACATACACAATCAATTGGATTTAGAAATCTATCTTACCCTAGAAGTAAATAGGAGAAGAAAGGGATGGAAGAAAAGGGACAGGGGGAGAGAAGGGAGGATGGGTGATAGAAGAGAAGGAAGATTGTGGAAGAGGGTAGTCAGATAATATACTTTTGAGGAGGGACAAGGTGAAAGGAAGGGGAGAATAGAATAAATGTTGTAGGGTGGACTAGGATGGAGGGAAATACAACTTGCAATAGCAACTGTGGGGAAAAAAATGAAGCAATTTCCCTGATGGATTTATGATAAAAGGATGCTATCCACCCCAAAGAAAGAGCTAAAGCTCACTGCAACACATTATTTCCTCCCCCCCACTTTCTTTTTCTTGTGGTTTACTTACTTACTTGGGAAGAGGGGACTGTGTTAACTTTTACAATATGACTATTGTAGTAATGCATTTCATAGTTACACATTTTTAACCCATACCATTTAACTGGTTTACTCATTGTGGAGGGGGTGGGGTGGGGAAGTAAGGTGGGAGGAAAGGACAGAATTTGGAATTCAAGAATTTGGAAGAAAATGTTGCTTTTGTATGTAGCTGGGGTAAAAAAAGAAAATTACTGGTGTGTAACTCATTTATGGAACAGAAATTTTTAAAAAATGAAACTTTTTTTAGCAGCATTTCCCTTTTTGTTTGGAGGTTCATGTCACTTTTTTCAACTTCATACCTAATTGCTACTCTGGCATGACTTGTGCCAGCACTTTCTATTTATTGTTTGAATTTTGTAAGCACCTACATTTACTCAGCTAGGTGACTTGATGTCCTTAACCCATGATAGCAACCACGGAATATGTTTTTTGGTTGTTGCATTTTTACAGTGAAAGTAAAATTGAGAAAGATATCCTAGAAAAATAGAATCTTAGAGGTGGAAGGGCCTCTCTGTTTCTTTATTTCACTATTCCTATAGAGCTTGCTTTATCTTAAGTGATTTTTCACTTCAGTGTGATGATCTGTTTGATTTAAACAGTTGTGTTTAAATAGGACGAACCCTATTAAAAATGGAAACTCAGATTAGGGAAAGTCACCAAAGATTCCCAGAAGAGTCATTCTTTTCTGGCTCTTCCAGCTCATTAGCTAAGATGGAGCTAGAAGAGCCAGGTCATTCTCACATCTGCTCCTTCTCTAGTGTCTCCTCCCTAAAGTAAAGCTGTGATGTAAACAATACATGCTATGTGCCAGTCCAGGGAAACTGGGTCTGCTGACTTGGCCTCACCCTTCCTTTCCCTTTCCAATCCTTTATGCAAGAGGATAAATCATGAGGAAACACTCAGAATCTCAGGACCTTGATGCCTCTGGGGAAAAAGATGATAGGATGATCCTGGTCCTGAGGCTTTACTACCTCTGACTAAAAAGATTTGAGTTTATTTCTTTTAAGTTTAACTGATAAAGCAAATTAGTTTGCCACTCCTGCCAATGATTAAGGTTGTGGAGAAATTCCAGCATTTTTCTGCTTGAAGGTCCCAAGGTATTCAATAACATTCTGAGAGGCTGCCTAGAAGTTTCTATGTTGAATTGTTTAGCAGATGGTAAATAAATGTCACAATCTCCTGTAATAACATTTCCCTGTCTTTGTTTAGAGAGATATCAAAGCCTACATCAAGTATTCATCACCAACAATCATTTATTTTCTATTAACTTTTGTGTCAGGCAGTGTGGGATACAAAGGTGAAATAGATACAGTCCCTTTTCTCAAGGAGCTTACATTCTATTGTTCCCCAGAATTCCTCAGCACTGTTTCTCTTTTTAGATAGAACTCTCCTGTGGAGTATTTCTGTGAATCCCCATATCCTTTCCCCCATCTTCTCTATTTCTTTTCTTTCTTCTCTTTCTTCTTTCCCTCCTTCTCTCTTTCAACTCTCTTTCTGTTTCTTCCTTTCTTTCTCCATTTCACTCAGTCTGGAGAGCAAGGGCTACTCATTGCTCATCTTACAATGGATCAGCATGGAAATTTTGACTTTTTTTCCTTCACTTGAGCTAGTTTACCTTTCCTTAGGTAATCTACTCTCCTGTCCCCCAGAAGCTTATCATATTGACCCAAACATTTTGTGGATGCTAAATTGATATAGCCCTTTGTAACCCAGAACTCTAGATCAAGAGATCCAGCTTCAGTTTCTCCAGTTGCTGGACTTACAGCTATGCACCACCACACCTGTCTCAGTGCTTTTCCCATTACACTAAAAGGTAACTTTCTATCACAGTAGGAAATAGCCTTCTGGTGGATCTTACTGATTCAAGTCTCTTCTTCCTTCAACCATTCTTCATTCAGTCATAAAAATGATTTTTTCCTAAATCACAGGTCTGATCATGTCACCTCCTTCCTACTCAATAAACTCCAGTGCCTTCCTATTGTCTCCAGGAGCACATAGAAAATTCTCTGTGTGACACTCAAAACCCTTCATATCATAGCCCTCTCCTACCTTTCAAGTCTTCCTACGCCTTACTCCCTAACACATACTCTTTAATTCAGTGACACTTGCTTCCTGGCTAATCCAAGCTCCATCTCTTGTCTCTGGTTGTCCCCCATGCCTGGAATGCTCTCCCTCCTCCATTGTGTCTGTTGGCTCTCCTAGTTTCCTTTGAATCCCAACTAAAATCCTATCTTTTATAGGAAACCTTCCCTTACCCCTTTTAATTCCAGTCCCTTCCCTCTGCTAATTATTTTCCATATATATATATATATATATATATATATATATATATATATATATATATATAGTTTCTATATATTTGTTTGCATGTTGTCTCCCTTATTTAATTGCAGCCTTGTTGAGGACAGGAACTGTCTTTTGCTTCTATTTATATCCCCAACAATTAGCAGTGTCAGACACATGATAGGCACTTTTGAATAGATAAATCTTGTACTGCCTCTCTTCTGTAAAATTAGCGAGATGGTCTGGATTAATCAATCAACAAAAGTGAAACAATTCCTGCCTTAGAAAAGCTTAGATTCTTCCAGTTTTAATATTCTATGAGTCTAAAGTAACATAAGAGAAGGTTGAGAAGAAATTGTTGGAGAATGCAACATATTGTTTATTATTTTTTTTGTTCCTTTGTTTTAAACCCTTCATAACATACCTCCCTCCTACCTGTTAAAAAAAATCCCCTATCATTTCGCCTTTGGTTTAGTTGAGTCACAATTTAGATAGAATTTTTTTTCCTTATTCATTCATTCATTTATTTTTTTTTTGTTTTTGAAGGTAATGTCTAAAATTTGATTATATGCTTTTCCCCGTGTGCTGATTAATATTTATTAACTTTTTAATATGTTAAACAATCCACAAACTTTTATTATTACAATAATTTTGTTATAAGAGTAAATATAAACTCCCCTCCTTCCCAAGAAGATGAGAAACTTCAAGAATAGTGAGAGAGAGGAAAAAAATATACATGTCTGTGTTCAGATTCCAATGTCTCTGTCTCTGGAGTGAGTTGCCTTCTTTATCATAAAGTTGCTTCAATATTTTTCCCACAGTTGCTATTACCAGCTGTATTTCCCTCTACTCTATTCCTCCCCACTCTCATTTATTCTATTATCTCTCTCTCTCCTTTCATCCTGGCCCTGTCTAAAAGTATCTAAGTACCCTCTCCCACAACCTTTCCCCTCTTCTATCACCTAGGCCCCCCTTCCCTCCACCCATTCCCCCTTATCCCATCCCTTTCTTCTCATTTTTCTCTATGGTAAGATAGATTTCTATACCCTATTAATTGTGTGTGTGTGTGTGTGTGTGTGTGTGTGTGTGTGTGTGTGTGTATGTATGTGTGTGTGTGTGTGTGTGTGTGTGTTATTTCCTCTCTGAGCCATTTCTGGTGAGAATGAAGGCTCACTCATCCCCCCCTTGCCTTCCCCCATTCCACTCCATTGAAAAACCTTTTTATTGACTCTTATGTGAAATTTCTTAGCTCCTTCTTCTCCTTTCCCTTCCTCCTAGAACTTTCCTTTTTTACCCATTGACTCCATCCTTTTACTATATTATACCATTATATTCAGCTCCTTCCTATGCCCTGTCTATATATGCTCCTTCTAACAGCTCTTATAGATGAGAAAGTTCATATGAGTTATCAGTATCTTCTTCCCATGCAGTAATACAAACAGTTCAATATCATCAAGTTCCTTATAGTTAGTCCTTCTCTTCCACTCCCTCTGTGGTTCACCAGAGTCCTGTACTTGGAGATCAAACTTTCTGTTCAGCTTTGGTTGTTTCAATAGGAAAGTTTGAAAGTCCCCTGTTTCATTGAAAGTCCATCTTTTTCCCCTGAAAGAGGATGTTCAGTTTTTCTGGATAGTTGATTCTTGGTTGTAAACCAAGATCTTTTGCCTTCTGGAATATCATATTCCAATCCCTACAAGCCCTTAATGTAGATACTGCCAAATACTGTGTAATCCTGACTATGGAACCTTGGTAGTTGAATTGTTTGTTTCTGGTAGCTTTTAGAATTTTATTTTTCACTTGGGAATTTTGGAATTTGGCTATAATATTCCTGGAAGTTTTTCTTTTGGGATCTCTTTCAGGAGGTGACCGATGAATTCTCTCAATTTCTATTTTACCCTCTGCCTCTAGGACCTCAGGGCAATTTTGTTGCGTTATTTCTTGAAAAATAAAGTCTAGGCTCTTTTCCTGGTCATGACTTTCAGGTAGCCCATTAATTTTTAAATTATTTCTTCTGGATTTGTTTTCAAGGTCGGTTATTTTTCCAATGAGATATTTCATATTTTCTTCTAATTTTTGATTTTTTTGGAAGCGTTTTATTTCTTCCTGATTTCTTACAAAGTTATCAGCTTCCTTTAATTCCATTCTGCATTTGAAGGAGTTATTTTCTTTTTCTTTTTTCTTTTGCAAGGCAAATGAGGTTAAGTGGCTTGCCCAAGGCCACACAGCTAGATAATTATTAAGTGTCTGAGGCCAGATTTGAACTCAGGTACTCCTGACTCCAGGGCCGGTGCTCTATCCACTGTGCTACCTAGCCGCTCCAAAGGAGTTATTTTCTTCAATGAGCTTCTTTATCTCCTTTTCCAGCTGACCAATTCTGCTTTTTAAGCATTCTTCTCCTCATTTGCCTTTTGTTTTGCTTTTTTCCCATTTGGCCTAAACTGGTTTTTAGCATATTATTTTCTTCAGTATTTTTTTTTTTGTATTCTTTCACCAAGCTGTTGATTTGGTTTTCATGATTTTTCTGCATCGCTCTCATTTCTCCTCCCAATTTTTCTTCCACCTCCCTTAATTGCTTTTCAAAGTCTTTTTTGAGCTCATCTATAGTCTGAGCCTATTTTCTATTACTCTTGGAGATTTTAGATACAGAAGTTTCAGTTTTGTCATCATCTGAGTATGTGTTTTGATCGTCCATGGGACTAAAGTAATTCTCTATGGCCAGATTCTTCTTTTTCTGTTGTTTACTCATTTTCTCAGCCCAAGACTAATTCACAGCACTTCCAAGGCTCTGGGTTTTTTTTGGGGACACCCTCCTGGGACCTTTATTCCTCCCAGGTCTTATGCTCTCTTGCCTGTGCTTTGATATGTAGATGACCACAGCACTCCCCTCTGCCCTGGAGCTGTGAGGAGGATCTCTGCTCCCTCAGTATGGAAGGCCACACTGCAACCCGGATCTGGGTGTGGGTAAATAGCAGAGTCCTGCCCCAGGGACAGCAGAGAGATTTCTGTAGTCTCTCCTGACCTCTTTACTGTCTGTGGGCTGTGCTCTGGAGGTGCAGACTGCTTTCTCCTGATTTTCGCTGCAGGTTCTACAGCTGGTACTCCTCATTCCACACTCATTGTGGTGTAGCAGAATTCTCTCACCACCCCTTCAAGCTGTTCCTGGTGATCCCTAGGCTAGGCTGGGCTGCTCTGTGGCCGGGGCTTTTTTCCCATCTCCCAGTCCTGGTGAAACACACCTTTCCCACAGAACTTCCAAGTTATCTTGTACTGGGAAAATGTATCACTCAGTCTTTCTGTGGGTTCTTCCCCCCTCTAAATTTTGGCTAGATTCATAATTTGATGGTTTTTGGAGTTTTTTGGGGAAGGAGTTCCTGGGAACTTCACATGGCCATCTTAGTTCTGCCCCTCATCTTGGTTCTGCCCCCTTAAGATATAATGTTGATGACACTTGATATCTGCTCCTTTTTCCCCCCTGGTTGTCAAATAAACTTTCCTGGGAAAAGAGATGTTGAGAGGGGTGACAAAATGTATTTATTTCAGATGTAAAATCCTTTCTGCTCTGATCCCTCCCTTGTCCCCCTCCAATTTGGCTCTCACAGCTCATGGGTTTGGGTTCCTGGAGATGTGGATGGATTACAAACTTCTAAAGTCCTCTGTTGGTTGATGCTCTGCAAACTCTAAATCACAATTCCCCATTAATAATGTTGTTGTTTATTCAGTCCTGTCCAATTTTTCATACCCCCATTTGAGGTTTTCTTAGCAAAGATACTGGACTGGTTTACCATTCCTTCTTTAACTGATTTTATAGGTGAGGAAACCAAGGCAAAGGAGGTTAAGTGGCTTCTTGTTCAGGATCACACAGCTAGTAAGAGTCAGAGGACAGATTAGAACTTGGGTCTTCTTGATTCTGAGTCTGGTACTCTGTCCACTGCATGGACCCCCAGATTGTGTCACCTAGCTGCCCATTAATGTACCACTTTTAAAAGTCAGCCAGGAAACCCAACTGGCTCAAAGGAAGGCATTTATTAATATGGTATAAAATAGCATTTGCATAATATTCTTCCCATTAACCTAGAGTTTACTGTTCCCTAAGTCACAAAACATTTCTGGGAAGAAAGCATATGCAAATAAAAAGTACAATGGTAATGAAAGAGATAAGGGGAACACAGTTGACCAGGCCAACTCATTCATTTGGTATTCCAGGGCTCTAAAGTTCTTTGACTTCTGGGGAGTGTCCTCATTCTCCTGTCATGGTAATCTCTTTTGGGTAAGTTGCTGAGCTGAGCTCCCTGGACTGTACTATTCTACAGGTCAATTCTCAGCTTCCAGAATTAGTTCTCTCTTGATTCCATACTCAGTTTGTCTACTTTACTAACTAGAAGTCCAATTCTCTTCCACCCTTCAGCAAGATATATTTTTAGAGCTAGAAGGTAACTTAGAGGATATTCAGAAATTATTTTACAGATGAAGAAACTGAGTCCCAAAGTTAGGTGACTTGCTCAAATAATTTGTTGTTGTTGAGTCTTCAGTCATATGTGACTTCCTGATCCCATTCTGGGGTTTTCCTAGCAGAGATACTGGAGTGATTTGTCATTTCCTTCTCTAGCTCATTTTATATAGGAGGAAAATGAGACAACAAGGTTAAATGACTTGCCCTGGTTCATACAGCTTATAAGTGTTTGCTTTTAACTTGAGGCTTCTTGATTCCAGACCTGATACTCCATCCACTGAGCCACCTAGCTGCCAAATAATATAGTGGTTATAGTAAGTGGCAGATCTAGAATTTGAACCCAGGCCTTTTTTACTTCAGTTCAGGGTTTTTTTCATTAAATCACTTTTCCAGATTAATAATATTTTGTAGAACAATCATCGGAGTAGTTTTGGATATTTTTTTTTAGGATTTTGCAAGGCAAATGGGGTTAAGTGGCTTGCCCAAGGCCACACAGCTAGGCAATTATTAAGTGTCTGAGGCCAGAGTTGAACTCAGGTACTCCTGACTCCAGGGCTGGTGCTCTATCCACTGCGCCACCTAGCTGCTCCCAGTTTTGGATATTTTCAACTCAAATCCTGAGATTTTTTTCATCAGTTTGAACATTGTGCTCAGTATCTGGAAATAAAAATGACATTTCCTGGAATATATTATATAGAGATGATGTTATAAGCATATCCACATTGTGGAGAGCTGCGGTTTTTCAACTACACTTAAATCATCAATATTTATGTCCCCTAAAAAGTGCTATCTTCTGTATCAATTGTAGTTCTAAAGTGCTTAACATTAATCTGAAGTATTGATCACACTCATAGGGCATATGAGGTCAAAAAGACAGTGAGTTAATTGTATGAGTCCTTACTGATCCTGAAATCACTTTTAACATCATCAGTTCCTTGCCTAAACTTTTGCATAACTCTAGGAAATATAGTTACACCTTTTTTTTTTTAAACGTTTGAGTTGGGTTCAGGAAAGAAATGATGACACAAGGTGATATTCTTGTTTACTCCCAGAAAGCTTTTGTCTCATGCACTGTTACTTCTCCAACCCTTTCCTGGTATTAACATGTCCTGTTGCTGAAGGAAAGGCAGACTTGTCCTCTCTCTAGCCTACTTTCTCATCTTGAAATTGTTCTAGGTCAAAATTGCCCTCAACAGGTTCTTGGAGAAGTCAGGAGGGAAAGCAAAGAGAGCCACTGACCATGGCGACATGAATAGAAAAAAGAGAGGTAGCCCCAGTTAATTTGTTCAAAACAAGTTATAGGCAGATAGAATTTTAAGATATACACCAGGGGTTCTTAACATCGTTTGTAATGTGATACAAGACAGTTATAAAGGATTCATGATTAAAAATGCTATCCACATGCAAAGAAAGAAGTAATGGAGGAATGCAGATTTGAAACATACTATTTTCACTTTCTTTTTTTTTTTGTCTGTTTCTTCTTTGACAGCATGGTTATTCTGGAAATATATTTTATGTGATAGCACACCTATAACTTACTATCTTACAGAAGGAGAAGGTGAGGGAGGAAGAATATTTGGAAATCAAAATTTTTAAAAGAGTATTATAAAATTGAGAAAAAATGTTATTTTATCATTTTGTTTCATAGGTACTTTTGGCAGTCTTGATAATCTACAGATAATTTTTTAATTCGATTAAAATACATAAAATTACAAATGAAACCAATTATATTGAAATATTTAAAACAAGTTCATGGAAACTAGAATAAGAACCAGGCCAAAATAATTCATTCAACTGAAACATTTATTCTGGCTTTTGATGGGTTACAGCATTGCCTGTCAATCTATTAGGTGAATTTCTGAAGGAGAGAGAAGCCAAATAAAATTGGCAACATTTTCATGGTCTCCCCCTCAGCTCCCCCCCCCCCAAGAATTAGCTTAAGACCAGATGCTTGGTGGAGGTTTGACAGATGCTCAGTGGAGGGAGCCTCTAGGGGCAATGGGAATCACCCTGGTGATTATGCAGCACAGTTTAACAGTCTGGCCTTAAAAGATGTAGCCACCAACATGCTGTAGACTACACCCCTCTAAATATTAAGTGCTTTAGAAATAGGTCATTGCCATAGCCTAACAGCTGTCCCAGAAAAGATGCTGCCATATGGGAAAGCTTGATTTGGCAAAGAAGGAAGCTCCCTAGTCTCTTCAGTTAGCAGAAATTCCATCTATCTGAGTGGGGTTTGACTGTGAGAGAAATCTGATTTTGAGTATGAAAGGCATAATCACCCTCTGCCATGGTTCCCCCTATGACTTTTTCAGAGATACATACTATATATCATTTTTCTGACCTCTGTTTGGTTTTTAAAGCCCTTCCTAACTTGGCTCCTTGCTAACTTTCCTGTATTCTTATAACTTGCTCTCTTCCATAGTCTTCCTTGCTGTTTCTTTCTCTTCATCTCCTTCTTCCTTACCTTTCTGCTAACTATCCCCATACCTAGAATTTTCTCTCTTTTCATATTGCCTCCTAATTTCCTTCAAGTCTCTCTTCTGCATGAAGCCTTTCCCAACATTCCCTTAATTCTAGTGCCTTCATTCTAAGGTTACCTCCAAGTTATCCTATATTTCTTGTTTTTGCAAAGTTGTTTGTATTTCTGGCTCTCCATTAGTTTGTGTGCCACTTCAGACAAGGGACTGTTTTTGCTTTTCTTTATACCTCCATTTCTTTAGTATAGTGCTGCAAAGAAATCTGTTTTTTTCTTTTAGTGTTATTATGAGGGAGAGGTGAGGTTGCTCTCATATGTGATATGATGAAAGCAATTAGCTTTAAATACAACATATGTGATATGATGAAAGCAATTAGCTTTAAATACAACCTATTGGGTATTTTGTATGCTTTGTACTGTGAAGAGCCAGACTTTTCTGGAAGCAGTGCTTTTCTTGTTTGAACTATATCTTTGGTTGTTAGGAGAATTTGAACATAAAATTCAAGGTTAAACACTCATAAAATGGCAGATTTGTCCTACATAAGCATCTGAAACACTTCAAATCTATAAAAGACAGTGGTAGATGGATATTGCAGACTAGGACTTGGAATTCAATCCAGTACTGATTCTTTCACAAATTAACTGTGTGATTTTAGACAAGTCATTTGATCCCTTAGTTACTGTTTCCTAATTAATCAAGTAGAGATAGTAACCCACCCTACTTACCATGCTGGGTTATTGTAAGGTAAGGTGATCTAAGAGATGCAACAGAAGTTGAGTTCTTTGCAATTGTGTGCTCTGAATCGATCTTTTCTATCCAGCTAGATAATAAGATAGAGTAGAGAGGGTTCTTTAGATTTTTAGAACTAGAAGAGATCTTAAGAGATCATGTAGACCAATCCTCTTAATCTTAACAATGGACATACTGAGGGTAAGCTAGGCGAAGATCTGATGTCAAATAGTAGCAGAGGTGGAATTCAAACCAGGTATTTCAATGTCTACTCCAGGGCTCTTTCTATTGTATGTTGCTGTATCCTTATACAAAAGCATTTAGACGGCTCTTAGTAAGACCTATATTAAAGATTTTTGGTGGACAGCAGGTTCTGGCTGAGATAAAGACCTGGGGAAAGATTATGAGGTCAACCTCCCAAGACAAACCCAGAAACTATATGAACACAATTATAAAACACTTCTCACTCATAAAAAGTCAGATCTAAATAATTGGAAAAATGTCAATTGCTCATGGTTAGGTTGAGTTAATATAATAAAAATGACTATTCTACCAAAATTAAATTACTTATTCAGTGCCATACCAATCAAACTACCAAATAACTATTTTACTGAACTAGAAAAAATAGTAACAAAATTCATCTGGAGCAATAAAAGGTCAACAATAACAAGGGAAGTAATGAAAAAAATGTAAAGGAAGGTGGCCTAGCTCTACCAGATCTAAAACTATAATATAAGGTGGCAGTCATCAAAACTGCCTGGTACTTGTTAAGAAATAGAGTAATGGCTCAATGGATTAGGAATAGGTTCAAAAGAAACCCAGACATCAGCTTCTGGGATAAGAATTTACTATTTGACAAAAATTGTTGGGAAAATTGAAAATAGTATGGGGAAAAACTAGGCATAGACCCCATCTCACACTCTATACTAAAGTAAGGTCAAAATGGGTACAGGATTTAGACATAAAGTGTGACACCATAGATAAATTAATAGACCAAGAAGTATTCTATCTATCAGATCTATGGAAAAGGGATAAATTTATGACCAAACAAGAATTAGATTTCATTATAAACTGTGAAATGAATTGTTTTGACTATACTAAATCAAAAAGTTTTTTACATTGATAAAATCAATACTTCCAAAATTAGAAGGAAAGCAGAAATCTGCGAAATGATCTTCACAACTAGAAGTTCTGATAAAAGTCTCATTTCTAAAACATATAGAGAACTACATCAAATTTATAAGGTTACAAGTCTTTCCCCAATTGATAGTCAAAGGATATGAAGACAGTTTTCAAATAAAGAAATTAAAGCTATATATAATCATATGAAAAAACTGCTCCAAATCATTATTGATTAGAGAAATGCAAATTAAAGCAACTATGAGGTATCACCTCACACCTATCAGACTGGCCAAAATGCTATTAGAATGTAAACTCTTTGAGGTCAGGAACTATCTTTTATTCATCCCCAGTGCTTAGCATATGGTGGGCATTTAATAAAAATTTATTCATTGATTGGCCTTGAAGCTAAATCTAAGTATGAAATGAGAAAGAATTCATGTTTCAACAATTCAGACACATATTATTCTTTTCTTGGCCTTTTGAAAAATATCTTACCTTCTTTTTCTTTACTCAATCACTCACTGATCCTTTTTGTGGTGAAAATGAAAAATCAGTTACTAGTTGAATTTAATAATAAAATGATATTTTTAATATTTGTGTTTGATCTAACATTGAATAATCAACATTATGAGAAATAATACTAGTTATTATTTTTATAGTAGCTTAAGCTTAGTAAGGTGATTTTATATAAATCTCATCTAAATTCTCTTAGCCAATTTTGTTTTATTGTCTTTCTTGGTTCCTAAGAAAATTTAAAGTAAATTATTTCAAAATTCTCAAATACTGGAAGATTTTTCTTTTTATTTTAATGACTACAGAGAATATGCTTTTATTTGTTTCTGCTTTTAGGTTACAGTCATTCCCTGATTTATCTAGTTCATCTTTAGTAAGACTTCTCTTTTTAAAAAATTAATTAGTTTTATTTATGATTTATGGAATAAAATAAGAATTTCCATAATATAGCATAATCTTGTACATGAAATTGCAAATCTATTATATACAATTTGCTATTCCTTTTAAATATATATAATAGAATTATCACCTAAATTTCTTTTTGCCTTTTTTCCAATTTTCTTCTCCCATGACTACTATTAGATACAAGTAGGTATGTATATATATATTTATGCATATATAAATCTATATATAATATTAATTATTATTATTATTATTATTATTATTATTCTAGAATACTTCTACTTAATTGTTCTTTCTATGGATACACATGGTGTCATTCTCCATATGTCCTTTCTCTTATAATAAAAAAGACAAAGAAAACTGACCAATAAGTTGACTGTGTGTGATGGGTTATGTGGTGTTCCTTATACAAAGTTCTCAAACTCTATAGGGATAGGAAGAAGATACATTTCTACATTTCTTTTCCAGGGTCCAAATCAGTCATTATAATTACATATCATTCTGATTTATTTTAGGTTTTTTGTTAATTATTGTAATCATATATATATAGATAGATATATGTGTGTGTATGTATACTACATGCAGCAATACATGATGAACACATGTACATATATCTATCTCTATAGTTATATGTGTGTAAATACATGTGTGTGTGCATATATATACAAATACAGAATGAGAGAGAGAGAGTATTTTATTGGCTCTGTTTTCTTCACACTATATCAGATTCTACAAGGCCTTCCCATATTTCTCTAAATTCTTGGTGTTTGTCAATTTTTGTTTTGACCTGAATTTCTATTTCATTTGTTCAGGGAACTCCTGCTAAAAAAATCTACCATCTTCTCTGAAAATGCTTTTAGGGAATTGTTTGAGGTTCTGAGAGGATTAAATGATTTCCCAAGGGTTACTTAGCTACAAGGTGTTAAAGACAAAAGTTGAAGCCAAGTCTTCTTGGTTCTATCCTTCTTTCCAATAAAATACATTACTTTTTCTGTCATTACTAATAGCAGGATAATATCCCTTTATAAAACAGGCTCTTAGACCATTTCTGTTATGGCTCCCCTCTGGTGAAGCTTGATCTCTTCTCAGAAAAATATTTTTAAATTTATAAAATAAAAATATAGAATTAAAAAAGGAAATTAATTATATTGAACTAAGATTGTCAAAAAATGGAAAAATAAAGTTTATGGACCTAAGGCTAAGAACCTCTGCATTGTATTAATATAACACAGTTTGTTTGACCACTCCTAGCTAAAGGACACCCACTTTGTTTTTGGTTCTTTGCTATTTTACAAAGTACTACTATGAATATTAGGTTCATTCTTAGGTTCATTAAGATCATTCTCTCTATCATTCAACTCCTTGAACTTCCCAGTAGTTGAATCTCTGGATCAAAGGTTAATAAAAATTTAGTGATTTTTTTTCCACATAATTCTAAATTGTGACCAAGTGGCACAAAGACTAGAGTATTGGACCTGGAATCAGGATGACACATCTTTATGAGTTCAGATCTGACCTCAGTCACTTACTAGCTATATGACCCTGAGAAAGTCACTTAACCCTATTTATCTCATTTATCCTATCTGTAAAATGAGCTGGAGAGTGAAATAATAAACTATTTCAGTCCTTACCAAGAGTACTCCAAATGGAATAACAAAAGTGTTAGACATGACTGAACATCAAAAATTGTTTTCCAGAATTCTTGGACCAAGTCAAAACTTTATACATAGTATATCAAATCCACATGTTTATTAGTGGGGGAAAGACTTTCATTCAGCAAATATTTGTCATATTATCATTTAATATATTTATTATTTATAACATCATATTATATATAATTTATTACTATATATAATAATCTATTATATGAACTTATATTATCAATTATTATCATTAATTTTTTCATTAATGGCTGAAATGACTCAACAATAACATCAACAATAAATTTCCTAGGAATTGTGACAAAAATTGGAGATATAAAGACAGGCAAAGGAGATAGCACATGATCTACATTAACTCAGTATTTTAATGGGGAAGACAAAAAGCAAAAACAACCCACCAATGTACAAAAGAGATACGCAGAATATCTTGGAGGTTATCTCAAAGGGAAGACAATAACATTAAAAGGGTTTGCTAAAAGTTTTCTATAGAAGATGTGAAGGAAGCCAGGGAAATTAGCAGGTGGAAATGAGGAGGGAGAGTGTTCCATGCATGGAGGAATGGCCAGTAAAAATACCCAGAGTTGGGAGATGGAGTGTCTTTTCAGAGGAACAGCATGGAAGCTTTGCTGAGAATCATTGACTACTATTAATCTTAGAAGGTCTATAAAGTAAATCTATTCCAACTAATTGCCTCTATCTCCTGTTAGATGATTATTTTACCAGTGTTCAAATAGGTAGAGCTTGCTATCTCATGGGGACAGTTCATTCCATTTCTGGGAAACTATCACAGATTAAAAACCCTTTATATCAAAGCATAATTTACAACCTTGTACTTTCCACTCATTGGCTCTAGTTCTGTTCTCTGGAGTCATATGTTTCTCTATTTTATCCTCTGTGAAACAGACTTTCAAATATCTTAACACAGCTGTTATTCCTACAGGCTCCCTTGTACTATTTCGTCTACTCTATTGTATAGAACATATTTTCCAGACTTCTCACCATCCCTAGCTGTACTCCTCTAGACCCACTCTAATATGTAAATGTTCCTATTAAAAATTGTCTACCAGAAATAAACAACATACTCTTTGACTGCTGGGTGGTAGAATGGGTAGAGCATTGGATGCAGACTTCAGGAACGTCTGAGTGCCAATGCAACTTCTTACTAGCTGTGTGACCATGAATAAGTCACTTAACCTATATCTGCCCCAGTTTCTTTATTTATAAGACAGAGTTAATATTGGCCCCTATCTCCCAGTTGCTGTGAGGGTCAAATGAAAAACTATTTGTAAAGTGTTTCACAAACCTTAAAAGACTGTATTAATGCTAGCTATTACTGTTGTTAGTATTTCATATGATATCTAAGAATCACAGATTATAATGGTAGCAGAATAACTACCCAAGGATCTGGATATCATGCTTCTATTAATACAATCTAAGTTTGCATTAGCTCTTTAAAAAGCAGTATTGGCCCTGTAGTCAGGATGACCTGAGTTCAAATTTGATCTCAGACACTTGATATTATTAGCTATGTGACCTTGGGCAAGTGACTTAATTCTATTGCCCTACCAAAAAAAATAAAATAAAAAGTAAACAATATAAGTGTTGAGTTTATGAACTACCAAATCACTGTTTTTGTTTTTTATATATATTTTAAAGATATGTTCTACAGCCATCCAAATCTTCCCCCCCCAACTTCATACTTATATAGTTGGTATTTTGAACTCAGATACATGTTTCTTAGATACTTGTTTCTATAAAATTTAATCTTAAAATCTTATAAAATTTTAAGAACATAGTTAGCACCTCCACTAACCTTAACCCACACTAATTCTCTCAGTTTAAACATGTACTGAGTATCTCACTTCCTCAATCTCCTAATACAGTCATGCCTTTTAACATCATATTCTTAACTTCCTCCTTTCTACAAGCAATATCTGACTCACTCTCACAAATCCTTTAGAGCTCCAGGCTCCCTCAAATTCCCTTAGATATGTCACTCTATAGGCTCTAGAAATCCTTCTATATAGCCATCTTTCAGCTCTAACAAGCTCTGATTCTATGTCTGTGGAATTCCCTTGATCCCGTAGACTTTTTACAAACTTGCTGATTGAGTAGTTTAAAAGTTAAAAGTGCCGATTAAATATAGGCTGTTATTATTGTGGTGACATCACCTCTTGGTGCTTCTAGAATGGGTGGGGAGCCTTTTTTCTGACAAGAGCCACTTGGATATTTGTAACATCATTCACGGGCTATATAATTAATTCACCTCTAAAAAGCTCCCAAATTTATTGAATTTCAAGATCTGCCTGTGGTTGCCTTGGTAATGCCAAAATAATACAGTCAGTGGACTGGAGGTTCTGTGCCCCTGTTCTTGAACCTTTCTCTAGGCATCATCTCTCTTATACAACTTCTGTCTCTCCTTCTCCTTTTCCATTGGCTCCATTATATACAAATACATACATATCCACAAATGCTATACATAGATTATCTGTATCTGTATCTATATCTAATCTATCTCTATCTCTATCTCTATCTCTATCTCTATCTCTATCTCTATCTCTATCTCTGTCTCTGTCTCTGTCTCTGTCCGTGTCCGTGTCCGTGTCCATATCCGTATCCGTATCCATCTATATCTATCTATATCTATCTATATCTATCTCTCTCTCTCTATCTCTATCTCTACATCTACATCTATCTATATCTATATCTATATCTATATCTATATCTATATCTATATCTATATCTATATCTATATCTATATCTATATCTATATCTATATCTAATCTATATCTATATCTATATCTATATCTATATCTATATCTATATCTATATCTATATCCGTCATCTAATCTATCTGTATATAAAATGCTATAAATATGGTGAGAATATGTGATTTACAAGGCAATAACAAAATTGCTTTATTCATGCTCTCTTCTGTACTTTTTTGTTTTCTTCTGTGAATTAAAGTTTAATTGATGTTCATTTCTTCATTGATATAATTATCCATTAACTTACTTCCCCCTGACTCCCACTTCACAAAGAGAAGCATTCTCATATCAAATATTTAGAGTCAGGCAAAGCAAATCAATATATTGGTCATGTCTCCTTCTGTACCTCTGGTTTTTTATTTCTCTGCTAAGAGGTTAAGTATGTTTCATTTTCCATTTTTTGATGTCATGATTGGTTTCTGCTTTAGTCAGAGTTCTGGGAGCCAAAGTTGTTTCTCCTCATATTGTTATTCTGGTCATTGTATACATTATACAATATTTTAATTTATTTTAATTTTTGTTTTATAATAGGTTTTTTTTTTTTGCAAGGCAGTGGGCTTAAGTGGCTTGCACAAGGCCACAACTAGGTAATTATTAGGTGTCTGAGGCTGAATTTGAACTCAGGTACTCCTCACTCCAGGGTCGGTGCTCTATCCACTGTGCCACCCCTACCTGCCCTTGTTTTATATTAGTTTTTAAAAAAATCTTTTAATAACATTAAAATATTTTAATAGTATTTTATTTTTCAATTACATGTAGTTCATAATAGTTTTCAGCATTCATTTTTGTAAGATTTTGAGTTCCAATTTGTTATTCCTCCCTCCCTCCTGATCCAAGACAGCAAATAATCTGAGATACATTATATATGTACAATCATGTTAAACATATTCCTATATCTCTTTTTCTGAGAATATGTCATGTTCATCATTTCTTTTGGCACAGCAGTATTCTATTTCATCCACATGCCACAATTGTCCTTTTCTTCCCCAATGGATAGGCACCTTTTTTGTTTCCAGTTCTTTGTTACAATAAAAAAGTTTTTATACATTATTCTTGTAAATATGAATCCTTCCCTCTCTCCTTGATCTTCTTGGGCATTCATCCAGAATATTAGTAACATTGGGTCAAAGAGTTTATACAATTTACTGAACTTTTGAGTATAGTTTCAAATTTGTTTAAAAGAATGTTTAAACCTCTTTAAGTCTTTAAACAAAGACCATGTGCTAAGTATATTATAGTGAACATTGACACAGATGTGAGTTGGACTAGTTGTTCTCTTAGGTTGTCTTTAACACCAAGATTCTGTTACCTTGCAGATATATTTATTTCTTAGGCAGTAAACTTGTAAGATCAGGTAATGGTCTTATTTAAACTTTCTATCTTCCCTACTCTTCTAGCATAGTACTCTGGGAACAATCAGCAATTAATATTTGAATTGCTGATATATTGCTGATAAATTATTTGAATTTAGTTTCATTTTGATAGCTTCATAAACATTTAGTATACAATTCTCACAGCCATTTTATGTTTTTGAATTAAATAGATAATTCATATTTAAATAGAATCCAAAGTTTACAAAGTACTTTCCTCATAATATCCCTTTAATATGAGAAGCATAAACATTAAAGATGAGGAAAATGAGTCTCATAATATATAAATATTCATAGATAAGTACAATTTATTTCTTTTGAGAAAGAAATACACTTTCTTATCAATCCTCTTTCTTATCTTTTTGTATATTGGAATGTGTGCATTTGTTAATGTTTGCTAAGTTCACTGTAGAAAAGAAAAATATTAGAAAGAAGTCATGCAGCAATTATTTCTAAACTTGTTCAATGACATATAGCAATAAGAGTAAGATTATGAACCTACCTTCTAGGACTTCAAATCAATACTTCTTTCCCCTCTCTTCAACAACTTCACCCTCTGGGCTATAGGGGTTGCCTTTTATTTCTCCCCTGACCTCTCTATTATGGACTCATCATTTGGTCTTTGGTAATTTGCAACATATACATCAAAAGCAACACCAAATCCTAATCATTTCCCCCTTAAAATATTCACTTCATTGAGTGACTATTCCTTTAAAAATGTGTCTATTTTTATGTTGCTTTCATTTCCCAATATTTCCTTCTTCTTCTTCCTCCATCCAAGAACTAGCCCTAATAATAAAATAAAAAAAGAAAGAAAAAAAGAGCAGTTCAGCAAAAATTTACCATATTCATAGTGGAACCTTTGCAAATAATGGAGAAGCTACATTCTTATATTTCTTCTTCCTGTCAGCCAAAATTAATCTCCTTCAAGTTACTAGCTATTCTGTCCTAAGTAGAATCAATCTAATTCTTTTATTATATCAATAACCCTTCAAATACTTCAAAGTTGCCATCCTATCCCTCCTAAATCTTTTTTTAAATCCTTTAACCTATCCTCTTTTTGAATGATCTAGGACCCCAAATGGTGATGTCATGGTTACTGTCCATATTAATAGTGAACATATTAATTTCTAATGTAATCTCATTAGGGAAGAGTGTTTTCCTCATTTTTGGATACTATACTTGCATTGGCAACTAGATGATATGGTGAATAGAGTGCTGGCCTTGGAATCAAGAAGTCTCATCTTCCTGAATTCAAACCTAACTTTGTGACCCTTGGAGAGTCACTTAATCCTGTGTGCCTCAGTTTCCTCATCTGTAAAATGAGCTGGAGAAGGAAATGGCAAACCACCTCAGTATCTATAACTGAAACAAATGAAAAATAACATTGCTTGTATTAAAAGAATTTTCTTAAATGGGATATGACTTTGGAATACAGGTCAATTGAGTGTCCCTCCTTCTTCAAGTGAGGTGAGACTGCACAAATTAGAGCCAGCCAGGGAAAACAGAGAATCCCTAGAATTTTAAGTACTGTTCAAAAACTTTGAGTTTACCAGCAAGAAGATATAAGCTGACCAACTGAAAGAGATGGATTCTGGGATGGCTTCCTTTTCCCATACCCTCAAGTAATCTCTCTCTCATTCTCTCTCTCTCTCTCTCTCTCTCTCTCTCTCTCTCTCTCTCTCTCTCTCACACACACACACACACACACACACACACACACACACACACACACACAGAGTCACACACAGTCACACACTCATGCAATTAATAGTTAGAGTTTGTGGTTTAAAAAATAGAAGAAAGAATGGAGAGATTTTGTAATTTATCAAAGACCTTGATCTTTGGATCTGGTTATTTCTCCCATATACCTAAACTACTAAGCAATATGCACTCTAGATTCAGGAAGAGCATATGGTAAAAATTTTAATCTGTAGAAGGCAAAGGGAATATTTCTTAAAATGACTATTCTTGTGATAATATCAGCAGTTACTAGGCAATATTTTAAAGTCTGGAAGGTCTTCCTCATTCTGTTTGACTTTTCCAAAATGTAATAGAATACAACAAAATTCTTGTATCCATTGTTTAAACCAATATGAAAGCTTAGAAATTAGTATACTTATGTATCCTAAAACATTAGTTAGAAACAATAGTTAGTTAACTATTAGTTAATTAATAGTTAACTATTCTATAACTAATTGAAATAGAAAAACTGAGGTAGAACTTTGTGGGTTTAATGAAAGGTAGAAGATATTGACTCTACCATCTCATCTGTAAAAAAGTGGGATTTTAGTTTTTACTTAAAGGAAGTCAGGGAGGTCAGAAGTCAGTGTGGAGGAGGGTTCAAGTTCCAGGCATGGGGAACAGTCAAGTGAGAATGTCCAGAGTAGACAAACGTCTTCTTTGAGGAACAGCAGGAATCCAATATTCCTGGATCAGAGTACATTTTGGGGAATAAGGTGTAAGAAGACTAGAAAGACAGGAGGAAGAGAATAGATTTGAAAGGGCTTTAAATGCCCAAAAGATTATTTTATATTTGCTCCTGGAGGAAATAAAAAGTTACTGAAGTTTGAGTGTGTTTATCTATGAAATGGTTGGACCTGTGCTTTAGTAAAATCATTTTAATTAATAGAGTGATGGATTAGTGAGTGGAATAAAAGATAGTTTTCTAAAGGGAAAAGTTTGTAAAATACTTCTAAAAATTCTAATTATGTTTCAAAGGACAGGATTAGGGACACAGTGAGATGATAATGAATACAATTCTGGAGGGGATGGGGCACAGTCTAACCAATGTTCTTCACACCTTTATCTCTACTTCTCTACCGCTCTACAACCACCCTCCTTTACCCTATAACACCTATATCTAAAGTAGATGCTAGTTGTACTCTGTATTTTTCTGTAATTTTTTTTTGGGGGGGGGAGTGCATTTTTGGGAATATTAAGAAGCTTGAAGTAAGAAATGCATTCCCAAAGAAAGTTTCAAAATGAAAGGTTTAACAACAGATAGAGAGGATATTGATGATGGAAAAAAGCTGCCAAAATTCTGTGGTTAAGAGTAATTTATTGAAATACTATTGGTTCAATAGTTTAATATGTACAACTCAAGAGAGAACTGAAGCTTTAGTAATATACAAAATATATGATGAGAAAGGCCCAGGACTTTTTAATTTCACCTCCTAAAGACTTAATCTAATTTTTTCCCCCCTTTATCACCTCTAATTTTCTATTGCTAAGGATGGAGAAAGGTTCTGGAGACCACTCTAGGCTTCTGTATTCTGCAGGAATCAGAGGTTTTTACATAAGAATGCTTCTTGATTATGCTGATGTGTTCCTTTTCCTTTATTTACTTTTTTTTAAAAAAAAGAAAATCCACCAGTTAAGTGAGGGGCTTCTTGTCTCTGACCCACCACATCTGGGATTTTTCATTCTAATTTCCATTGTTTGCTGAAGTTTTGTTGAAAATAAGTATAATTCTTTAAATATACTGAGTATCTATGTCTGAATATTTCACTCATCTTAGAATATATATAAAAGCAGAGAATGTTTTTCCACTTGGGATTTTCCTTTTGGGAGAGTATTTTTCTTAACTGCTGGATTGTTGTATATTCTTTTTTATTTGTAATTGCTTAAAAATCCCACAATACATTTATATTACTTTGAATATGTGTATGTAGACATATATATATATATATAATATATATTCATTTATGTTCATCAAAATCATTTTAAATACCAATTATATGCCAGACTCATATATTAGTATTTTATGGGAAGTTTTATATAATTAAAGGAAACAGTCCAATAAAGCTAAAAGTCAGCCTGCTTAGTATTTCCTCAGATATTGAAGAGAAAGTTCTGCAAGACACCTTTGTGTAAGTCCTTATTTATAGATTTATTTACCTGTTTTTCTTCTTTTTTTATTTTTCCCAAAAAGAGTAGGAACCAAGTTTAAGTGGTTTCCTAAAACCCTTCCTCCTTCTTTTACCCATTTTTTCTAATCTACTAAGGGACTAAACATCAATTTTTACTGGGAGGTGAGGAGGGGGTAATGAGGATTTATAGGGATTTCAGGTACCAGTTGCTATGATTCCCTAGAAGTTGTTTTTAATTGTAGAAAAGGTTGCAAAAAAAATCAATCTTGAAAATGAATTTGAAATTCCATCCAAATGTATTTATTTGTTTTTAAAAAAATCAGTTCTTCCCACATGTCATAATATCCTACTGGTCCTGAATATGATATCAGCAATAGTGAAAACATAACATGAGCAATGCTCAGAAGTATATTTTTTTATTTTAATTTCTGTCATTTTATTTCTATCTCCTAGCACATCATAGACATTTAATAAATTCTTGTTGAATAGACTAGAATTGAATTTTCATTAATTTCTTTACTCTCTTTCATGTTTAGCTCTGCTTTAGAATCCAGAACATAGAGAGGTTAAGTGGTTGGACTAATATTAATATTTTTACATTTGCATCTTATGCATAGCTTATCAAAGAGCCTCTACATTTATTTAATCAATATTCACTGTAGTCACATGATGCAGGAATACATAGGAATAGGAACCAGGGCTATAATTTCATCCGAATAAGGAACTTTTTTTTTTTTTTTTGCAAGGCAAATGGGGTTAAGTGGCTTGCCCAAGGCCACACAGCTAGGTAATTATTAAGTGTCTGAGACCGGATTTGAACCCAGGTACTCCTGACTCCAGGGCCGGAGCTTTATCCACTGAGCCACCTAGCTGCCCCCCCCCCCCCCCATAAGGAACTTCTGAATAAAGAAACTGTCTAAGGCAGGATGATATCTTCTTTGCAACTTGGAATAATTCTTGGAATACTGAGTCAATAAGCCCTTATTTAGTAGACACTATACTAAACATTTTGGTTAAGCAAGAAGGCGATTAATAGTCTCTCACTGAAAGGTTAAATGAGTTGCCCAAGGGGATACAAATGTGAACTTAAGACTTCCTAAGTTTGAGGTCCTCTTTCGTACTCACTAGACTGTGTTACCTCAGATGTAGGAAGACCAGGTATTATTATTATTATTATTATTATTATTATTATTATAAAATTATTGATTTGAAGTTGCAAAAGGCCTTAATGATTATCTATCTAGTCCAGAACTTCTCACAATATGGCTTCATAAGATCCTTTTAGGAGGTTCAAAAAGTCAAAGCCATTTCTTAATAATGCTAAAATGGGGGCAGCTAGGTGACGTAGTGGATAAAGTACCGGCCCTGGAGTCAGGAGTACCTGGCTTCAAATCCGGTCTCAGACATTTAATAATTACCCAGCTGTGTGGACTTGGGCAAGCCACTTAACCCCATTTGCCTTGCAAAAACCTAAAAAAACTGTGTTTGGAGTCTTTATTAATTTTTAAAAGTTTAAAGAGGTCCACAGACCAAAAAGTTTAATCTAGTTTAACCCTTTAATTTGGCAGATGAGACCACTGAAAATCCAAGAGATTAATTTGGTCAGGATCAATAGATTAGTATATACAAGCAAGATTTGATCTAACTTCATATTAAGTATTCTTTCCTCATTTATCCTATGCTTCCTTAGTTTACAAATGAAGAAACTGAGATGATAATAGTAATGATAATAATAATTGACATTTGTATTAATTATACTTTAAACTTCCCCCAAAACTCTGGAAATATGATCTCATTTTATCTTCTTAATAACCCTGAGATGTAAGTGATAATATTGTCCCTATTTTCAGATTGGGACAGTGAGGTGGCATAGAGGATAAAATGTCAGATCTAGAGTCAGGAAGACATTTTCCTGAATTCCAATGTGCTCTCAGACACACTGGCTGCAAGACCCTGGGTAAGTCATTTAAGCCTCTTTGCTTCAGTTTCCTCATCTATAAAAATGAGCTGGAGAAGGAAATGACAAACCACTCCAGAATTTTTACTAGAAAAACTCCATGAAAAGTCAGATATGATTGAACAACTACATACTTTATAGGTGAGGAAACTGAGGCAGATGGAAATGAAATGACTTGCCCAGGGCCATCCTGCTAACAAATCTAAGGCTAGATCTAAACTTAGACTTTTCAGATGTTACTCTGTTACTCTGTTACTAGATCCCTATATCAAGGTTTCACGTGAATAGAGAAACATTACTTCTACTGATCCTTCTTGTTATCTCTAACAAATGATGCTGTCCAATACCACTGCTAGGTCTGTATCCCAAAGAGATCGCAAAAAGGGTAAAATGCCTACATGTACTAAAATATTTATAGCAATCTTTTTGTAGGGCAAATTGAAAGGATGTCTATTAGGTAAGGAATGACTGAAAAAATTGTGGTATATGAAGGGGATGGAACACTATGCTATAAGAAATCATGAGGGAAGGGAATAGCATGGAAAGACTTCTGCAAACTGATACTGAATGAAGTGAGCAGAACCAGAACATTGTGCACACTAACATGGGGTGATGATGAACTATGATGGACTTGATCATTTCTTCAGTACAATAATCAAATAATACTAAAAGGCTTGTGATGGAGAATACCATCCATATCCAGAGAAGGAACTGTGGAATTTAAATGAAAACACTATCTATAATATCTATAATCACTATCTATAATTTTTTTAAAAAATTCTTATGAATTATGTTGTTTTTTCTTTCTAATTTTTTTCTACTTGGATGTGATTCTTCTTTCACAACATGTTTAATATGGATCTATATTTGGCATGGTAATAGATGTGTAGCCTATATTGTATTGTTTCATGTCAGAGGAGGGGGGAGGAAGAGAGAGGGAGAAAAATATAAAAAAAAAGATTGCTGAAAACTATTATTACATGTAGTTGGAAAAATAAATAATGAGAAAAAACCAACAAAACTAAATGATGATCTCTCTCTCTCTCTCTCTATATATATATACACACACACACACACACACACACAAACACACCCCCATTTAAATCAGGCCTGTTGATTAGTACAGGCCTACTGCCTGAAAATTGGGTTAGGTTTAAATGTTGTCTAACTATAGGCAAGGTTTTTAGTAAATATAGAAATCATACTGATTAACCTAAATTCTGTAATTGGTGCAAAGTATTATTACTATAAATTAACACAATATCCAAATGAGATAATGGATGTAGAAAAAAAGAGGATAGTTGAACTGGTTGATAAACAGTTTTGAGGATCCTAAAGATTTCTGTGAAAAGTTCTAAATTTTGATGAATTAATCAAGAAATATTTAGTAAATAACTGCTTTTTGCTAATTTTTTTTAGTTTTTTGTAAGGCAATGGGGTTAAGTGGCTTGCCAAGGACACACAGCTAGGTAACTTTAAGTGTCTGAGGCCGAATTTGAACTCAGGTACTCCTGACTCCAGGGCTGGTGCTCTATCCACTGCGCCACTTAGCCACGCGGTAAGTTCTTTTTAATATTAAGGAATATATCTTTCCTAGACTCTGCTTATACCAGATGCAGGGACTTTTGTATCTAGGACAAGAGAAATAGGATAAAAGAATGGAGAGGGTAAGATTGAGCTCATCTGGAATGTGGTTTGAGAACAAAGTAAAAGTCATATGATGCTGAAGGACCATAGACCAGTATGATGCTGTCTGTCTGTGCTGTCCACATTTCAACATTGTAGCAAAGTCCTGACTAAACTACTCTAAGTATGATTTTGACTGTATAGCACCCTCTAAATATGAAATATATTTTAGAGGGTGCTATACAGTCAAAATATGAAATATATTTTAGAATTTTAAAGGTCTATTCTTTAAGTTTGAATTCTTTTAAAACGTCTTTAATTCTTTTGGAGGGAATTTGTCCTGGAAAGAGAAGTGCGGTGACTTCAAATCTGGTGAGTTCAACTCTGCTCTCAGACACAATAGCTGCATGACCCCGATTAAGTCATTTAACCAAAGAGAAGGTACTGCTCTTATAGAATTAGATACCATTTGTTGTAGTTGTTGTCCATGTGAATTTCAGTGTTCCAAAGGCAAATAAAAGTCATTTTCTGTCCTAGCAAAGGTAATTCAGAAATGACTGAATTTGTGTTGTTTTCTTACTCTTGTCTTGCTTACTTTGGGCCTATAGATTACTTTTTTAAATTTTTTTTTTATTTATTTAAAGCAATGGGGTTAAGAGTGACTTGCCCAAGGCCACACAACTAGGTAATTATTGTCTGAGACTGGATTTGAACTCAGGTCCTCCTGACTCCAGGGCCGGTTCTCTATCCCCTGTGCCACCTAGCTGCCCCCAGGCCTATAGATTTCAATAGTGTCTCCTCAATAACATAATTTCTTTGACATATGCATATAATTTAGAAGTATATAATTTAGGTAAAAAATATGATTTGGGGAAAAAATCTGTTGAATTCTTAATAGACAAGACAAATTATAGGCAGACCAGCTGAGAAGGAAGTGTTTTTTAAAAGAAGCAAATCTATTAAAAGAGTGAAATGATATCTATTTGTGTATGGATAAACATATAGAAATTTATGATGAGCTAACTGTGTTGAGATCAGCTATCTTTATTCTGTTCAGTCTTCAGATTAGACTTCTTTCACTAAGCCTCAAATGACTTTCAGATTATGACCTTGATTACAAAGTCAGTAGAGGGGGCGGCTAGGTGGCGCAGTGGATAGAGAACCGGCCCTGGAGTCAGGAGGACCTGTGTTCAAATCCAGTCTCAGACACTTAATAATTACCTAGCTGTGTGGCCTTGGGCAAGCCACTTAACCCCATTTGCCTTGCAAAAACCTTAAAAAAAAAAAGGCGATAGAGTATACATGGATGGGCTCCTAGCTCTTTCTCTATATCTTCTAGATCTCTCTGAACACTGTCACCTAAGAACCTTCCTTACCATTAGATTGCTTGATGAGCTCTTAGGATGTTGTAAAAGAAGAATCAGAATAAAGGAGAAAAAAACCATGAGAAAGGAAAAACAAAAATAAAAACAAATTGAAAAATAGTTTGCTTCAATCTGCGTTAGACTCCATCCATTCTTTCTCTTTATGTGGTCAGTATTTTCCATCATGAGTCATTTGGAATCACCTTGGATCATTGCATTCCTGAGAGGAGCACTAAGAAAAGCTAAGCTATAGCTGATCATCATGTAGTTGCTGTTACTGTGTACAATGTTCCACTGGTTCTACCTGTTTCACTCAGCATCAATTCATCTAAATCCATTTTTTTCTGAAATCCTCCTATCTAACCTATTTTATAGAAAAGGAGTATTCCGTTACATTAGTATACTACAACTTGATCGGCCACTCCCCAATTGCTAGGCATCCCCTCAGTTTCCATCTCTTTGCCATAGCAAAAAGAGTTGCCATAAATATTTTTATGTGTCTCACTGTGAATTTCCTAGGGAAAGCTGTATACGCTTATTGCTTTAGCTTTATCTTTTCTCACTCTTATTGCAACCTTTTACAATATGGTTTGTGAACTTGTCATTCAAGTGAAACAGCTTTCTCCAAAGTTATTAATGATTTTTCATATCTAAATCTGACGGATTTTTCTTAGTTTTCCTTCTTCTTGACCTTGTTACAGCATTTGACATTATGGACCACCCTTTCCTCTTGAATGTCTCCTCTCTGGGGATTGAGGTTTTTCATTTGGTTCTCCCTCCAGGTATAATTAGTTTACCTCATTCTCCTTTTATTGATCTTTATCCATACTGTACACCTCACTCTGGTTTGTCCCTCGTGGTTACATACTGGAACATTTTCTCATTCTATTTTCTCTTTCCTAGTGATGTAATCAGTTCTTGTGGGTTTATTGTCATTTAATTTAATTATTAAGCAGATGACTCCTATCCTACTTCTTCTCTTGAGCATACCACCAACCATTTATTGGTTTGAACTGGCAATCCTATAGGCATCTCTAAAGCAATAAGTCCAAAAGAGAGCTCATTATTTCTCTCTTAAAATCCATGCCTTGTCTCAGGTTTGTCTTCGACTCTTTGATTTTCCTTACCCTATATATTCCATCAATTGCCAAGTCCTTTATATTTTTGATTTCCCAACATTTTTTTCATTTCTATTCCCTTCTCTTTCCTTCTGTGCTTATTGCCTTAATTTAAGCACTTATCATCTCTTACCTTGACTATTTCAAAATCCTAATTGTTTTCTCCCTCAAGTTTCTCTTCCTTCCAATTCATCCTCTACACAACAGTTGAAATAATTTTCCTTAACTGCAGTTCTGACCATGTCACTCTTTTGTTCAATGATCTGCAGTGTTTGAGGTAAAAATATAGAACTTAATAAATGCTTGTTGAATATTGATTCATATTACCTCTAGGGTCAAATGTAAACTCTGTTTGGCATTTAAAACCCTTCACAACCTGGCTCCAATCTACCCCTCCATGCTTTTACTTCATGCATTCTTTCGTTCAGCTAAACTGGTCTTTTTGTTGTTGTTTACATATGATACTCCATTTTGTCCACTGTTGTCTTTATGTAGACTTCCCATTCCTGGAATGCTCCTCTTCCTCACCTCCATCTCTTACAATCCCTAATTCCTTCAAAACTTAGCTCAAATACAATTTTATCCAAGAGCTATTCTGTCATCCACTCAATCTTCTAGTGCCTCCCCACAGCAAAATGAATGCCTAATATTGATGTTGTATATATATCTTACATAAATTTTTATATGTACATAGTGTCCTCCTTGTTCTAATGTTCAGGGTAGCAAATTTTCTAGTTCTTAGCACTAAGCTTGGGACATGGTATGCATTTAATACATGTTCATTGAGTAACTATTGATAAGATAAGGTACTGGGATATGGAGAAATAAAACCCAAAATTAGAAGGATCAAACTCAATTAGACTCTAATCTACTATGTGCATAGCACTATGCTAAGTAGTTTGGGAAACAGACAAAATGAAAACTAGTTTTTGCCTTCAAAGAGATTACATTTTACAGAGGGCATATAACATGTGAACAAATAAGCAATAGAACAAATGATTTGAGAAGGATCCAGAGGTCTCTAAAGCCCAGAGAGATCACATATATTCATTAGTACCTCTTTTGGTGAATGAAGGGCATTAAATTAATATTAAATATGTTGAGATTAGGCTGCTATTTGCTTTTTGTTTTTTACATAGCTATAGTCATATTTTATCCCTTCTATAACTTTCTTAATATGATGTATCAGGGTTCTTTTTTAAAAATAAAATATGAAAATCAAGTACTTGTTAAAGTGGTTTCCCCCTACCCCCATTATTAATATTAAAACTCAAACCACACATTATTATGATGTTGACATACCACAGAATGTTCTGTGTGGGGTTATTACAACACTTCTTGGGTGGTTTTGGGCTTAAGGCCAAGGGTTTATATAATACACCAAAGACTTAGCCTAAGATAAGACCTAAATTTTAAGCTGCTATCAGAAGAAAACCATGCCTTGCCACTTGATTTTCAAGTAATATAATGCTTTAAGAATCCCTTGTTTTATCTTTTAACCAATGCAGATCACTGCCCCTCCTTTCCTAAAGCAGATGGCATAATGCACTTCTATGGCCAAGAAAAACCATCACCCAGTGTCATCTTTGAGCTACTAAGATTGGTACTTTGAAGACAGACATATTGTCTGTCTCCAGGATGGTACTTGAAATCTTCCCAGCTTGGGGAGACTTAGTAGAGATTGCATACTTCTGGTTGAACTTTTTTTTTTTTTTTTAGGATTTTACAAGGCAAATGGGGTTAGATGGCTTGCCCAAGGCCACACAGCTAGATAATTATTAAGTGTGTCTGAGCTGGGATTTGAATTCAGGTACTCCTGACTCCAGGGTCCGTGCTCTATCCACTGTGCCACCTAGATGCCCCTTGGTCGAACTTTTAAGAAACTACAGTCACCTTCACATCATGAGGTATTGTAACAGCTTTTAGAGGAAATGAATATCAAGTAAGCACAATGCTAAGTAATTGAACCATGTATCTCTTGTAGAAGAATGTGATTTGGTGAAAGAACTACTTTTCAATTTGGGAGTACTGGGTTTGAATCTAGCTTCTAATGTTTAATAGCCAAGATCAATTTTCCAAATCTCAATTTAGCTGCCCCCTCCTCTTTTTTTGTAGAATGGAGATAATTAGATTGTAAGTCTCTGAGAGCAGTGATTATTTTTGCCTTTCTTTGTAATCCTAGCATTTGACATAGTACCTAGAAAATAGTAGGTGCCTAGTAAATACTTGTTGACTACTTAACTCATAGGGTTTGTGGTCCAAAAAATATTTTACAAGCCTTAAAGCATTATCAAAATGTGCTATTACTTTCCTTTCTTCTCTTTTTGTTTTAATCTCAGTATCATATATAAATTCCAGGTGACACAGAGTTCACATAGGTCCACCGCTCTATTCAATATGCCATGGAGCTGCCTAATAGTGTAAAAGCCTTCCTATTGATCTCCCAATCTCAAGTCTCTCCTCATTTCACTCAGTGATTTGTCTAAAGCATTTGTCTGACTATAGCTTCAGTGGTCCCTATTACCTTCAAGATCAAACACAAAGTCCTCTAATATTTAACAATTTTCAGAATCTTATTCTTTCCTTCCTTCCAGTCTTCTTTCTCTTTATTCATCTATATAAACATTATCATTCATCCATAGTATCACCTTGGGCAAATTATTTAACCTCTCTTAGTGTCAGTTTTCCTCAACTTTCCTCATCTTTAGCACTTACCTCAAAGAGTTGTTGTGAAGATCAAAGGTGATACTTACAAAGTACTCAAATATTGGGGAGGCTAGGTGTCAGTGGATAAAGCACCAGCCCTGGAGTCAGGAGTACCTGGGTTCAAATCTGTTCTCAGACACTTAATAATTACCTAGCTGTGTGACCTGGGCAAGCCACTTAACCCCATTTGCCTTGCAAAATCCTAAAAAAAAAGTACTCAAATATTAAAATGCTAGATAAATGCTAGCTGATGTTAGATAAAGAGTTAATTTAGGAGAGTGTGAGTGCAAAAAGGTAAAATATATAATAATAAAACATATTGCATACTTGTGTATATGTATTTGTGGATGATTTTGTAAAGGTAGAAACAAAGTTCATGTTTTATGAGGATCAATTGAAGGAACTGGAAGAAAAGAAGATAGCTATCTTCAAAAATTTGAAAGTGTGACATAAAAGTTTAAGAGATGGTTTCTGAATAATTAATCATTTATTAATCATGCTGGTCTATAATTAAATAAAATGGTTAGTGGAACTCTTGAATGTCAGAGACCTACCTATCATGGAAGCCACTTAGCACTTTTATACCCTTGGAAGAGCAGGTGTTCCTGAGGGTGACAGTCAACCCTGATTGGCTGAAAAATAATGAGAAAATGATTATTATAATGAGAGGTGGTTTTATTCTAATGAGGGGCTAGAAACCCTTTCTTGGTCGGGGACTTATCTAGACACATATTTCCTTTTCTTGGGTAATATAGGCAAAAGGAGAATCCACTTTTACCCAGATCTGAGTAAAACACAATGGGCCAGAAGCCATCAATTCACCTAAATTTCTTTACCTTTTGATCAGATCTGAGTTTTCTAGTTGGGTCAGTTTTGCCCAAGATTTAATTTCATTATAAGCACTGTGCTTCAAAGACTTCCTGAATAACCCACAGGGACTTTTTCTAAATGAGGAAAAGGAAGAGGAAAAATCTTAGTCTCAATTCAATAAATGGCTATTATAAAGGAGAGAAATAGTAATTTTTTTCAAAAGACTGATAAAAGACAGTGTAGAGTCATTCTTATAACCTAAGCTACAAATTCATCAGTATAGGACTCTTTCTTCCTCTCTTAGAAGTCCTGCCAACAGTGCCCGGCATTGATCCCCATACCAATGGGTTCTGGGACTCCAGTTACATTCTTTTTGGACCCAAAAGGCGGAAGTAGTAGCAAGAAGTGAAAGTTGAGGAGAGACAAATTTAGGCTTGATCTGGGCGGCTAGGTGGCTCAGTGGATAAAGCACCGGCCCCGGAGCCGGGAGTACCTGGCTTCAAATCCGGTCTCAGACACTTAATAATTACCTAGCTGTGCGGCCTTGGGCAAGCCACTTAACCCCATTTGCCTTGCAAAAAAAACCCTAAAAAAAAAATTTAGGCTTGATTTTAGGAAAAACTTACTAACAATTCAAGCCATCCGAAGGTGAAACGGGCTGCTTTGGGAAGTATTGGTTTCTCTACCAAGCTAAGACTGAATGATCCCTTATTTCCTATGTTACAAGGGACTTTTTTTTTTCAAATATTGACTAAACTAGATGATCAGTATAATCCCTTACAACTCAGAAATTCTGTAACTATAACAGGTACATTCTTTATATGTAAAATGGTGTTATTCTGACAATGACTGGAGGGAACTTTTGGTGGAAGGATTATCACTTCCAAAAAAGCATTGCTCCTAGCCCACAAAGGAAAGGGAAAGAAATAAGCATTTATATAGTGTCTACTATGTACCAGTCACTGCTTTGTAAGTGCTTTGCACAAATATAATCTCATTTGATTCTCACAATAACCCATAAAGAGGTATTATAATTAACCTCATTTTACAGTTGAGGAAACTGAAGTAAATGAGGGATAAGTGACTTCCCCAGGATCATACAGCTAAGTAAGTCTTAATTGAATCAAGATCTTCCTGACCCCAGTCCCAAGCTCCATCCACTGTGTTATTAATAATAATAAAACAGAGTTAATGTGGGTCATCTGGTTTCACATGGAGCTTTGTTATATAGAATCCTTTCTTGAAGATAAACACACACACACACACACAAACATGGAAGGACTTTATATCTCTATTTTTCTTTTTGTCTTTCTGTCTCTATCTCTCTCCCTCTGTTTCTGTGTGTATGCATGTATCTTCACATAATACCTCATCCATATGCTATGCCATTCAAACATTTTTTTGGTACTATCATTAGCAGTGGCATCGCCATGTGGCAGAACTTCCTTCACTCCATAAACTCCCTTTGCAGAGGCAATAAGGGGATACAACTTGCAAAGCACTGGACTTGGAACCAGAAAGAGCTGAGTTCAAATTCTGACAGAGATACTAGTTATGTGATCCTGGGCAAGTCACTTCAATGCTCTCAGTTTCAGTTTCCTCATCTGTAAAATGAGAGTTATAATAGCACCTATTTCCCAGGGTTGCTATGAGTATCAACTGGATCAACATATGTAAAACCTCAAAGTATATAAATATTAAATATTGTAATTATTATATTACATATATTATTTTAATTATTATTACTGATATAGCCTCAAAATTTAGAGAATTGACTGGGGGCACTGAGTAAATGAAATGACTTACCTAATTTTTTATATCCAGTATGTATCCAATGGGACTTAAACTCAGTTACTGTGTATGAGACTGACTCTAGACCTATTGCCTAAATAATAGCAAATAAAGAACTAACAAAAGGTTGATTTTATAACTTGCCTGGGGTGAGTAAAAATGATTGCTGATTTAATTCATTTTGTTGACATTTCATCCTACAGAGATCATTTTTAATATTTTAAAAAAATTTCAAAATTTTTATTTTTATTTCAATTTAAGAAGAAAATTTCCATTTACAAAGTTGATAATTTTTCTTATGTATAGAATAGAATAATTTACTAGAATAAGTTACTTCCAAAGCAGCCCTGCATGTCTATGTATCCTCTGAATGTCCTTATATCCTTGAGTGACTCTCTTTTCTTTCCTTTTTGCATCCCTATCAGTAATTCCCATTTCTATCTCAAATTAAAAAAGGAAAACATATTCTCCCTAACAAATATTCATTGTCAAGGTAAACAAATCCACATGCTTGTTTAGTTCCCATCATCTTGCATCTGGAATCCATCATGGTTCTTTCAGGGAATGGTGTTACACACTTCCTCTTCAGCCCTCTAGATTCTTGAATGGTCATTTTCATTCTTAAGTCTTTCAAAGTTGTTTTTCTTTACAAAATGTTGTTACTTTGCTGTTCTGGTTCTGCTCACTTTACTTTACACCAGCCCATACAAGTCTTCCTAGGTTTCTCTGAAATCGTCCCTTTCTTAATTTCTAAGGTACTATAATATCCCATTTCATTAACACAATTTGTTTGACTCCTTGAGGACTACTTTTGTTTTGTTTTTGTATCTCTAGCACCTAATACAGAGACCACCTTTTAGTAGATACTTAATGCTTATGGGATTGAATTAAATTTAGGATAATTAGCAAATCATTAAATGCTAAAGTAGTAACACTTTTGAATATAATTTAGATATCATTTGGAAATCTGTGTCTTGATTATTTGAAATGTTTTTCTCTTTTCAGATAAGAATAGGAGTGTCCTAACTGGTGGGACCTGTGGACAACAACCCCCCCAAACAGAGGTCCTTGTAGTTATTGTTTTTCAGTCCTTTCAGTTCTGGCCGGCTCTTGGCAAATACACTGGACTGGTTTGTCATTTCCTTTCCCAGTTCATTTTACCTATGAGGAAACTGAGGCAAAACAGAGTTCAATGACTTGTCCAGAATCTAGAGCTAGTTAGAATCTGAGGTCAAATTTGAATTCAGGTCTTCCTGATTCCAGACTGGGTGTTCTATCCACTAGACTACCCAGCTGCCCCCCAAAGAGACCCAAATTCAACCATTCAGACTTTCTTCTATCACTACTTGAGTATTTGTTATTTTAGTAGATGAGAATTTTTCCTGGGAAAGGGTAGTATGCTGGCTTTTCTGTATGAATCACTACCTTATAAATTATGGAACCTCCAAAGAAATGACTGTTGATATCTTGCACTTCTCTTGTGAAACAATTTTACCAACTCTGGCTCTGACAATAACCCTTTGGAGGGAGATTTTGTTAAGGAAATGAAATTTGCTGGGGAAATGAAATTTTTTTTTGAATTATGCCTCCTTTTCTCATTCCTCCCCCAGAAGACTAGGAAATACTAATTATGTATGTCTCTAAATTCTGAGAATATATAGATTATTTGGGACCTAGATTGTTACATCTTTTAGGTTTTTTTTTAAACATGAAAGTGTATGATTCTCTTTAACAGCCTTAGAAGTAGGGCTCCAATAAAAATAGAATCATTTTTGCTAAAAATATGTTAACAAAAATAGAATCATTCCAGTTGAAGTCTTCTTATGATGTTTCCTCCTTTGTGACCTTGGGTTCTTGAAAGCTATGCCAGCTGACTGTGAGTTTTGGGATGTTTCACACAGCAGGACTAGCTTTGAATATTCTTATAATGATGGGTTATATGTCTGTGGTCTGGGGACCAGCCCTGCTTAAGTACAGAGAAATTCATCACTAGAGAACTGACCAACAAGGTGGGAGATTTCTTTTCCCTAAACAGAATACTAAGGAATGAAAGGTTGTGATTTCTATCCTGGAGAGGAGAGCTACATTAACAAAACCACAGATTCTAAAAGTTTTGAAAGTAGTGAGAACCACCAATAATATGGCAATTTTAAGTTATGTATTCTTTGGGTGATTGTCTGCATTATGACACTTTTCAGAGAGAATTTTTCAGTTAAAATTCATATATCAAAGCTGTAATGGGGAAAGTCGTGATGTGTAAGGGGTAACTGTTCAATTTCCTTTAAATGAGCACAAAAATTGGGGCTAGATAGCACAGTGGATAGAACATTGGTCCTGGAACTCAGGAGGATCTGAGTTAAAATTTGACCTCAGACATTTACTAGCTGTGAGACCTTGGGCAGGTTCCCAGTTGCTTCTCAAAAGAAAAAGCACAGGGGTGGCTGGGTGGTATAGTGGATAAAGCACCAGCCCCGGAGTCAGGAGTACCTGGGTTCAAATCTGGTCTCAGACACTTAATAATTACCTAGCTGTGTGGCCTTGGGCAAGCCATTTAACCCCGTTTGCCTTGCAAAAAAACACAAAAAAAGCACAAAATTAAACGAAAATATAGAAGAACAAATGATATGATTTTGTTACTATCTTATTATACATGTTTGTTTATAGATGAAAATTTGAGTATCTATTTGTGTCCATATATATCTATCTATATATCTACAGATATATAGATAGATATGCATAGATGTATTTGTATGTATACATATATACATACACACACACATACAGGGATCAAAAAAGTCATAATGAAGTTCAAAGCTATTTAGGCTTAAAACTGCACTAAGACTTGAGAAACTCTTTATCTACATTTATATTTTGTAAAAACAAACTGTATATAGCAGGAGTTTGACTATGTTGGTATTGACTTCCCTGCCAAAACTTCTCTCACTACTTCTGCCAGATTTTGAATACCTTCTTGAGCAGTTTTGGCCTGGATGGATCAGCTATCTTCTGTTTAAGTTTTCGGGATTATTGATCTTATATAATCACAATAAAAAATGATTTAAGAAAGGAGGTCTACTGAGAGAATTTGATCTACCTAATATAACAAGCTCGATTCTTTTGCCCTTGAAAAGAGATGCCAGCTGACAGGCAAGAGTTGTTAGAGTATAGTTTCATTTATTAAATACCGTGGAAAAGGATGGTGGAAGATTATTAGAAGTATTATCTTATGAAGTAGTGATAAGTAATGAAATCAAAAACTAGTCTAAAGGAAAACATGGCATGAGACTCAAGTAAGCTGCATCATTCCAAGGGTACTCATAGACACAACAAATAGAAAATAAAACAGATGTGTCAGTATTTCTACAATGATTTATTTTCATCACTAATGACAGAGGAACCCTGTCATTTAGATCCCAACTTTTCAATATCAGAGCAGCTCTCTGGGGAAAAAAAGCAGAAATGGCAAGATGGGGAAAGAGAGTGTCAGGAAAAATAGAGGATTTGGATCAAGATCTGGAATAAAGCAAGAAAAAGTCACTAAACCATAATGATCCTATTTCTGGGCAAGGAGGTTAACCAGAGTGTGGGGAGGAAGTCCCACATATAGCAAAACATTCATAGTTATACTTCTTTGTGGTAGCAAAGACAAACAAACAAACCCTCAAATCAACCTCCCAACACTCATATTCTCTCTCTCTCTCTCTCTCTCTCTCTCTCTCTCTCTCTCTCTCTCTCTCTCTCTCTCTCTCCCTCTCTCTCCCTCTCTCTCCCCCCTCCCTCAAATTCATTAAAGCGGCTGTTGTACTGTTGTATGGATATATTGCTATTGTGTTTTCAAAAGACATGATGAACACAGAGAATTTTGAGAGACATAGGAAGATGGATCATAGCTCTAGAGGTTAACGGGATCCTAGAAACTGTTTAGTGTGATTGCCTCCTTTTAAAAATGGGGAAATAGAGGTTCATGGAAATTAAGTCACTTACCTCAAGACCTGCCTGGTGGTAATCATTAGAAGTGAGATTTGAAACTGACTCTGTTGTATCTCCCTATGGATGAAGTAATGTCCAATGAAGTGAGTAGAATCAAGAGGAATAATATATATAAATGGGGCAGCTAAAAGCCAGGTCTGGAGTAAGGAAGACTCAACTTCCTGAGTTCAAATCCAGTCAAAGTCACTTACCAGCTATGTGACACTGGAAAAGTCATCTAACCTTATATATCTTAGTTTCCTCATCTGTAAAATGAGATGGAGAAGGAAATGACAAACAACTCCAGTATTTTTGCCAAGAAAATCACAAATGGGGTCACGATGAATTCAACACTATTGAACATCAACAACAAAAACAATAAAAACAATACTGTAAGAAAAAAAATGATGAAACATACACTTTTTCTCTCTAGAAGTGGGATTAAAGGATTACAGGAGGGGAATGGTACATAGGCTAATGTGGTTGCTCTGTCAACTGGTTTTATTTAAATTTCTGGTTATGAAGGAAGATTAAATGGTAGAGGGAAATTATTTATAGAAAGACAAAAGACAGACATCAATAGGATTTTATTTTTTAAAGGCTTAGGAAATTTGTATTGGAGATGATAAAATCAAGTAATACACTGAGAATTTAAACATCCACAATGGTCCAAGAACTTGATAGTTGCTGAGAAAAGGAAATAGATATTACCACATATCACCTGATTCAACAAAAATGCTCTTTTTACCATCCTTTCTGTACCGTGATCAATTTTATTCATCCATAGCCATTAGCAATAACTTGCCAGTATTTCCAGGCAGTTTCAATACATCACTCCTTTCTCAACTGATTCTACAGCGGTGAAAACTGTATGTTGAATATTCTGTTTGGACCTTTGAACTGGTGCTCCCTTACCCTTCATCTTCTTAATCTCATGGCATTGAAAGGTCCAAGGATTAAGACTGGTATGATAGGAAATAAAGTCATTTGAAGGCTGGAGAACAAACTTAGTAAGTCTAGTCATGGAAGAACCAGAGTACTAAGCAGGGAAGGGATCTTAGGTACTCAGGAGTAGACAGAAATCCAGATTGGGGAACTAGGATAGTAAGGTAAAATCTTAATAGTAGCTAGAATGATTTAGGCTATTGTGTTAGTGAACAATGGGGTAGCAAAGTGGTCCAGTGGATAAGTGTTAGGACCTAGAATCAGGAAGACTCATATTCAGGAGTTCATATCTGGCCTCAGATACTTACCAGCTGTGTGATCCTAGACAAGTCACTTAATCCTGTTTGCCTCAGTTTTTCATCTGTGAAATGAGCTGGAGAAGGAAATACAAACCACTCCAGTATCTTTGCCAAGGAAAACCCCAAAATGAACACATGAAGAGTTGGATATGACTCAACAACAACAACAACAACAACAAAACTAGTAAATGATATCTGTGGAGCTCAAAACTGATTGTCCTTCCAGGGTAGGACTGAAGGCAGCAGCTTACTATACCTTTGAATTCTTTTGTGAATCCCCTAGGTTTATTTGTAACATAACAAACACACTTTACAGTTTGTCTCCAATTATTTGTGGATATTTTTCATAATTTAGAGTCAATCAGTAAACATTAAAACACTATGTTAAAGATGTGTTACGTGTTGGGGATACAAAGTAAGGTAAAAGACATTTACAGAGCTCATGTTTTAGCACAAACAACTATGTACAAACAAGTTATATATAGGATAAATTGGAATAACAATAGATGTATGACATTAGTGTTAAAGAGGGTCAGGAAAGGTGGGACAACTAATAAAAAATGCCTCATATTGTGGAATGGAATGATTTGTTCAAAGGGCAGCAAGGAAGCCTGTGTCACTAGACGCCAGAGGGGGAGGCAGGGAAGTAGCGTATGAAAAGCTTTGAACATCAAACAGAGGATTTTGTATTTGATCCTGAACCATTGGAATTTATTGAATGGGGAAGATTAGTGATATGGTCAGGCTTGCAAATATAGGAAAATCATTTTGATAGTTTTGTAAAGGATGGACTGGGGTGGGTAGAAATTTTTGCCTAATCAATATATAATCTCAAAAATTAAGATTGTCTTGTGATTAATGATTTCACAATTTCTTACCATCCAAGAAATAACTTGTGACTAGCAAGAAAGAGACTTCATTTGTTCTCCCTAGTCCAGGGTCTTTTGAATCAGTTTTTTAAACTTCTAATTTTATCCTTAAATTCATTTTTCACAGAAACGCAGAATTTTAGAACTGGTTCATAGCACTATTTCCCTTATCCCACCCCTCCCCCCAGATCATCAAATGTACTCCTGTCACTTTTCAAATGAGGAATCAAGCCCACAGAACTTGTGACTTTTGTGATTTGCTGAAGCTCAAAGAGTGAGTGACAGCATTTTGGAGTCTTCTGACCCCCCCACCCCAGTCTAGTTTTAGGAACAATGAGAGGAAACCACAGAAAGTCAAATAGGCTCTATATAATAAAAATCTTCTTAATAATTAGAGTTATACAATGGTGAAATGAGCCATCTCATGAAATAATCAACTCTTCCTCACTTGAAGTATTCAGACATCAGCTAAATGTCTAAAAGTTCAGGGCTATTATAGCTGTACAGGTTGGACAGATAGGCTCTGAGGTCTCTCACTTCTATGAGATTCTATGATTCTTTTCCCTGAACTCTGATTTCTCTTTTGACTTTTGAAGTCTTTGATCTATAATACACAGTGAGAAGCCAGGATAACAGAGTCTGGACTTGCAGTAATGAATTGTCAGATCTTTCACTTTTCCATCTATAAGTTGTCAACTTTTCTCTGTTTTTCATTCTTCCCTCCCAAGTCCTCATTAGGTAAAATGAAAACGATTCCTGCTCCATACCCCTGGGATATGGCTCAGAATGCAGCTGTATCTCCTAACCTTCTAGCACTTTGCTACCATATAGACTTTTTAATCAGTTCTAGAAATGCTACACAAGCTCCTTTGACCCAATACCCCTTGAGCTATTGGTTAGCACAGCTATTTACAATCTTGCCTAGAAGGGAATAATGTAATCATAATAATATATTGGGTTTATGCATAACTTTTCTTTTAAGAGCTCAAAATAAATTCAGCTGTAGGGATATAACTGATTTAGGTCAGCTTGATTTCTTCCATCTCTACTTATTTACTTACTCATCTACTGAGACTATTAAATATTCAGGAGATGGGTTGCTGTGTGCTAATCACCACCCTTTTTGCCTTACAGCAAAGGAGGTTGTGGGGGGGGAGAAAGTAGTTGGTTTAGGTTGTTTATTTGCTGTTTTTTTTTCTCAATTTATCATGACAAGGAAATAAAAGGTATTAGTTTAGATGCAATTTTTTCACATAATTCTAATTTTTCTTAGGTATAGCTAACATTTTTTATATGTATGGGGAGAGAGAGCGAGCGAGCGAGAGAGAGAGAGAGAGAGAGAGAGGAGAAAATGGAAAAATATCAAAAGAGATGTGAGAAAACAAGAGGATGGATGTCATAAACTGGTTTATTTCTAATAGCCTTGGTCAACTTGTTCCAGACGTCAGGTTTAGACTCAGAAGTGGGACCCTTTGCTTCCTGGCTCATCATTTTGATTACACAAGATAGGGTTCATCACAAAGGCAACATAAGGTTCCCTGCTCTCCCCCCAACAAGCTAGTAGATGGTCCCTAGAGATTTCTAAACCTTCATTTATGTACCCGTCAGTCAGATAAAAGCCAGGGCTACTCTGCATGCAGAAGGTACTGTAGGTTGGTCTACAGCAGGAAATGATAAGGGGAGGTTTTCATTGGCTACTGACTTGCCCACGTTTTAAGAATAAGAGCCTATTTGCTTTAGAATTGGAAGTTGTTCAACAGCTTAAATTTCACTTCAAAAGATTTTTTTTTTTTTTGCTTTCCCACCTTCTCTCCTCACCAATTCCTATTCTGGAGACTCCTAGGCAGACCAGGAAACAACTCTTCTCAAGAGCTGAAAGTGCTATATTTTTCTATTTTTTGGGGGGGAGGGATCATAAGACACAGTGAACATTCTTAACAAGAAAATATTTCTTGCATTTGAGTTTTTCTTCTTAACACTAATTTTATGTCCTAGATTATTTTTCTTTTAATGAATGTGACAACAAAATATGAGATAATTTTGGTCTTTCATTTTTCTAAATCATAGAGGTCAGATGCACATGGTAGAAATCTCTTTAAATCCATAGATTTTTGTCTAAGGAGGAATTGTTTTCCTTTGGTTTTAAATCTTGTACATCGTCTGCTTCTTACAGAGCTTCCGTATTGTCTCAAGCTCCACTGGAAATGCAGTAAGGATTCCTAGCACATCCCAGTTGCCATGGCAACAGCAGTCTTTCCCATAATGAGCTGCATCATCTGAACTGATGTCACAGCATCATGCAGCAGGTCAAACAAGGCATCTCCTAGTATTGCATCCTACAGATGTGCCGTAAACATCAAAAGAGGATGGTTAGAGCAGGAGATGGTAAGTGTTAAATGTCTGTGTCTTAATTGCACGGCTGTTTTGTTGGTTAGTTCCTGTCTTTCACAAGGCAGAGATATGGGAAGGCTGCCTGCTTAAAATGGACTGGGAAGGAAGAGACTGCTCTTTACTTAAATCTGTTTTTCAGGCAGCTAGGCTGAGACAAAGGCCTACAAGAGCCACATATGAACCAAAATATTTATAATTGTTCTTGTTTCATCTCTGCCTGTTATTTTTGATATCCTCTTTAGATTGGTTTAGATTTATGTGATAATTTACTATGACAGTAAAACATTCTTAGTGTTTCCCTGTATTTGGATGGAATAAGAGTTACGTATCTCTTTTTAAAATGTTGACTCACTAAGGATTTCTCTGCTCTTATGACTTAAGAAACATTCTAAGGTTTGTAGCATGAAAATTATTATTTACCTCTATTGGGTTTCACTTCCCTATTTCACTCACATTGCAATGAACTGGTGCTGAATAAGCATTTCACACAGCACTGAGGTGAAATATGATCTTGTGCAATGTTCTAGACAGCTTTTTTATTTTTATGAGGAAGACCAAATTTGAATTAAATGATACAAGCATCTTGGTTCATAAGCAGTTTCTTAACAAGTCATCTTTATAGACATTCAGAGTAGCTGGAAGACTCTCACAATATTGTTCATTCCTGTTCATTTCTGCTAAAATTACTCTGAAAAAATTTTTAGAAATTATTTGCAGACTAACTCTTAGCTGAGAAAGGAACAAGTCCCTTCTCTGCGGCAATTTCAGGGAAAAGGTGTAACCCTTGGGATGGCATGTCTTAAGTGATGATATTGGTGGTGTCCCTTGGTTCTCCCTATCCAAAGTCCAGGAAGCTGAATTGTACCAATTTTCTCAATTTTTATGGCAAATGTCTATGTCTCTGGAATGTCACTGGCCCATATATAACCTCACCCAGATTCTGCAACTCTGACTAAATAGTTCTTGGTTTCTTTTTCTCTGGGCTTAGGTTCCAGAAGACTTAATTCTAATGTTGTGGTGGTTGTTGGTATACTTATCTGACAGGAATAGAGAAAATCAGAAGTGTTTTGTTCTTTGTTTTTGGAAATGGATATAGGAATGGATTTCCCCAGCGGAGTTGATTGCTGCTGAAAGGGGAGAAAGGAGGAGGCATGTGTCAGTTCAAGTGATCAATATGTGCACTTGGAATTAGGGAGTGGTCGGTCTTTTGGCTCAGGGCTGCAGAGTTGTTAGTTTGCATTGGAGGAAAGTCTTGTAGAAAGAATGGTATCCCCCAAGCCCCTCTTCTGATAGAGATATGTATTTTTAAAAATATATTTTTAAAAGAATTAGTAAGACTTATGAGGAGAAAATAACTACCTCTAAAAGATTCTCTCCCCCACCTCCCCACCCCCAACAGTAAGAAAATCATGATGACCTGATCTGGCTCTAAGAAAGTCCTTAGCCATTAGTTAGTTTATGTAAGCTGAATCATCTTACCTATTGAAAGCTATACGAAATGGCAGAGAGCGGCGCAGTTTTGTTTCATTTCAATCACTTAGGAGTGTGTGAGTTGTTCATCTCTTGCTTTCTCATATTGTATGATGGGAGCAGAAAGCTCTTCTGGGATTACTGGGTGTGAGCAGAGCAGGATCTGAAGTGATAAGGTGACTGGGGACAGAGGTAGACAGGGGAAAGAGAAATGGAAGATAGGCATGGGGGGAGGGGAAGTACCAAAGTGACAGAATTATGAGTCTGGAGGCAAGAATCCATCGACTCCTTTAAAAAAAAACAAACCAGAAAAAAAACCCCAACTCGCTACTCAGGGGATTAATGGGTAGGGATAGCTTTTGCTTGATAATTGTCGGTGTTAGGAAGGAATACACAGTAACCGAAGGCAGTAAGTGTATCAGTGAAGCGTGAAGATTTGTACAATTACTGGAAGTTGCAGAAAGCAGATTCTTCTAGGACTGATAGAGAAAGTGAGGGCTAGTGGAAGTGTGGGGGGAGGGGACCGATGGGTGTGGACTGATGCAGTTACTTAGCAAAAAAAAAAGGTACATCCGGGCTGGTGGAGCATCTGATTCCCCTTCCCCCAAACGTTTTGACAGGGAGCTGATAAATCCTCCAACTCTTGGGGTTGGTGCCTTCCTTTGGGCTCCAGAGAACCAAACTCTCCTGATGGGAGTGGCCGGCAGGACACTAGTTTTCTTTGCAGAGGATGCGGAGTCCATGCAACTCTGCGAGGCTGCTTTAATTACTGGGGTTGGGGTTATTTCAGTTGTTTAAGCTGTAATATATCCCCAAGGGGTGGAGAGGGTGTATCTGGGAGAGGGAGGAGGAGGAAAAATGAGAAGAAGAAGAAGAAGGAAAAGGAGGGGAGAACCCAAATGAAGGGCAAACAAGCATTTTGCCTCCTTCACAGTACTGTTGCATCCTGGAAACTTCTAGGACTCTTGTAGCTCTGTTGGTGTTTTCAAAAAAATACCAGAGAGCCTGACCAGCAGGAGTTTTTTTTGCAGGATGGAGGGAAAAGGGGAAGAGATGAAACTGGCTGGGAAGAAATACATCTTTATATTCACTACACTGTAATCGAAATTTATCATTTCCTTCCATCATGAATGTAATAAATATTATTTTGAGAAAGAATTCAGAGGGTTTATTCCTTGAGTCTCAGAAGACATGTTCTCTTTTTAGGAGGAGGTGAGCCTTAGGATCACTCCTTCAATATGAGGATATGCTGAATTGTTAGCTGCCAGTGGAGTGTGTGTTTGTGTGTGTGTGTGAAATCTTTTTTTTTTAGGTTTTTTGCTAGGCAAATGGGGTTAAGTGGCTTGCCCAAGGCCACACAGCTAGGTAATTATTAAGTGTCTGAGACCGGATTTGAACCCAGGTACTCCTGACTCCAGGGCTGGTGCTTTATCCACTGCCACCTAGCCGCCCCATGTGTGTGAAATCTTAATTGTCTATTCTGTTAGGTCTTCAAAAATCATACCTTATTCACCCCATTCCTCATTGATTCACATAATCTAATTTAATGAAATGACCCACAAGTGGAAATGAAATTTCATATCTTGCACCAAGATTGAGGCATTTCCAATGGCTCTGACAGGTTGTTAATTCAAGAGAGATCTGAATGTAGGTATTGCTCCAGAAGGTATAAGTTTCACAAAAATTTAGTCTTAAACCTCGACATCTTTTATTAGCATATGGGATACTTGGAAAAACTGGTATGAAATTGTTAAGAATGTTGGATTTATAATAAAAGCAACCCTGATTAAAACTTGTTGACCCCAATTCTAGTTCCTATTATTCTTAATTAGATTCTTAGAATATTAGAAATGGAAGGAGTTCATTGATTCAACATCTTTATTTTACTGAAGAAGAAATTGATGCTCACATAAGCAAAGTAGTGAAAAGATCACTCACAAAGATCTGTGATCTGATTTCGAGTTTTAAGATACCTAAGTCCAAGAATTATCATTTTCTCTAAACCTTGAATTTGTTATATTGTTTCCATTCATCTATAAGTCACTTGGTAAGAAAAAGTGGGAACTGCTTTCTTATATCCCCAGGAATTGGTTGCTTGACTCTGAGAGTCCATTTCAGAGATTTGGGTTGAAAGAGGACCAATTCTCCATTCACTAAAGGATTGACTGTTGCCCTAGTTTAGTAGTGAATCCAAATTTTGTTTACCCTAGAGTTATCAGAATGATTATCTCATGCCCTCTCTGGGAAACCATGTGTCTAATATGAAATGATAGTCATTTTTACATCATCTTCCTTATTTACCTTCTGCAGTCAGGTGTCATTCTGAACTTCCTACATGGGAATCTTGGCGTCTTCCTTTTGTAAAAATAATAGACACACAGATAATCTGATATTGCCTCTGGCTTTACTTGCATTTTAAAATCTAGTTTTTAAAACTCCTTGGGGGATAGGGAGAAGGGGTGGCAGTTCAGCTTTATCCTAAGGAAGCCCTCAAGCTTTTTGTCTAATACTCCAGGAAGAGAAATCTGATGGGAAAAATGATGAGATGCTCAGAAGGCAGTTTAACTGAAGCCAGCTCCTAAGGAAGGAGAAAAAAAAGAATTAGCAACAACAGCTTAAGCTGATAGTTTGGCTAAAAATATTTTGGATTGTAGAGGGAAAGTTCCTTTTTTTTAAAAACTCCTAGACCAAGTGAATGGAGTTTATTTTGAATCCCAGTAGTCCTTAGTAAATTGATTTCTTTCACTATGTATTGGTTTTATATTGTAAATGTATTAGAAGACAAATATAATACCATTTTCCTATCATTTTGCTTGTACTTCTAGAGAATTAGACTCTACTTTTGGGATCTGACTCTAATAGGTGAGCTTTGGCCTCCTGGGGCAATTGCCATCTCCAAATTAAGTCACAGCTCATGGATCTCCTCATTCCTTTGTGTATTGCTTCCAGGCCTTAGGATATATACTCCTGAAGGGCAAAGGTTATTTGCTTATCTTAACTTATTATCTCAACTCTTAGCCTGGTCCCTAAGTATTTAATAAATGTTATGAATGTCTGCATCTTGACAATATGTATATCAATATACCATCTTGTATGGTATCTATTTTTCCCCTATAATTGTTTTTCCTCCAGTTTGGGATCCTGATGAGTGAAGGTTGCTTTTTAATTCAGTAAACAATTAGCACATTGTGGGTATAAAGTATGAATGATTATTCTCTATAAACTTTATCTTTGCATCATGTCGTTGTTGTCCTTCATTCTTCATTGATTTTTTTTGCAAGGCAATGGGGTTAAGTGGCTTTCCCAAGGCCACACAGCTAGGTAATTATTAAGTGTCTGAGGTCAAATTTGAACTCAGGTACTCTTGACTCCAGGGCTGGTGCTCTATCCACTGCTCCACCTAGCCACCCGTTTTTAAGGTTTTTAATAGGTCTCTGTTTAACTGAGGCAGCACTCATTCAGTGATTAAGGTTAGGTAAGGAAGAACTGAAGTAAAAAATGGTCTCTTTTGAATGGGGGGGTGGTTGGGATGGAGGGAAACAATTTGAGTGGGGGAGACCCTTAGGGCTTCTGGCCAAAACAGAATCACTTGCTATTTACATTGACTCTGAACCAGTCAGGGCCCTAACAATTATCAAGTGGGGTTAGTCTGGGACCTATTGTAGGCATGTATAACTACAATCAAAAGCAAAAATGATACTTTTACTTCAGTTTAAATGGCACATATGACCATCTGGATTTATTTAATATAGATCAAATGGTGGTTATTTGCCAAAGACAATTCTCCACTTTGAAAGGGATTCACCATTGAATACTGTTAAGTAATTACCTCTTGGATCATCAGTTTTCTCAGGAGTAAAATGAGGGAGTGGAATGGTGGGATCTCTCAGGCTCCTTTCAGGTTTAGGAGTTTATGATGATATATAGCTTGATGTTCCTTATATCATTAAAATATATCATATTTATATTTAGTGTTGAAAGGAACCATAGATATCATTTAATTCAATTCTCTTATTTTGCAGATGAGGAAACTGAGGGTTGGTGACTTGCTCAGGGGTCTCAGAGACAGCAAGTTACAGCTGACACTCACATTTAGATACTCTGATAACAAATACCTTGTCCTTTCTAGTGTACCATGCTGTTCATGATCTGAAGTCATAATAATCAGAATTTTAGACAAATATGTATTTATTAAGCATCTTCTATGGAGCAAGCATTGCACTCATACCTACAGGTACATAGAGAAGAATAAAACTTCCTATTGTCAAGAAACATTTATTCCATATACATGTACATATATAAGTATATGAATATATGTTTGTGTTTATATATATATGCATCTTTATACATATATGGTTTTCACTTAAGTATACATATGTATAAACATACCACTATGCCAACATTTATATATGTACATGTATTCTATATATTTGTATGTATTCTATATGTGTAGAAATGTCTATATGTACATGAATGTATGTATGTTTATATACACATATATATGCAAAATATAAAACTAAATAATATATAAAATAAATACAAAGTAATTTGGGGAGTCACTAGCAATTGGAGCTGTTACTTGGAGCTGGACTTTGGAGGAAGCTAGAGATTCTAAGCAGTAGAGGTCATTTCAATATGTCAATGGTTCTCCTTTAAAACAAAAAAAACACCCAAGATTGATTACCTCGTTGGTGACAATACATTGCTAATGGGAGCAAGGTAAATGGGTTCAGTTTTCATGCATACCCATAAGCTTTTCACTGTTCTATTTGGGCAGTTAGATGGAAGAGTGGACAAAGTGTTAGACTTGGTCTAGGTCTTGATGATCTGTATTCAAATATGGTGTCACATTCTTACTAGCCATGTGACCCTGGAAAAGTCACAATATTTCTCAGCCTCTGTTTCCTCATGTTTAAAATGGGAGATAATAACACCAAGGGGCTGTTGTGAGGATAAAATGAGATAATGTTTGTAAAGTGCTTTCTGGAACCATGGTGGTAGTCTTAAAAAAAATGTGCCCTTGGTGCCAAGGAGAATTGGAAGAGAGAGGAGGCATGTTGAAGTAAAGCCCCAATAATCATTAGAATTTTAGAGAATAATTTTTCTTTTTTAGAAAAAAACTTGGAACCTCTAGATCATCATTGAAAATCTCATTAAAGATTTTGAACCACTAATGACAAGAGATCAATGGGTTCATCTTTATATACCCTGAAAAATTTATTGCCAACATTTCTTGCCAGGAAGAGATGAAATTTTTTCTTCTTTAAATGTAATTTCATTAACTCTTTATCTTCAAGACATCTTCAAGACACCAGTGGCTTGAAATTATAAGTGGAACAGTTCATGTCTCTTTCAGTGAAATACGTAATTCCAACCTTTGAGATACTATTTAAACCCATGCCAAGTCGTGCACCATGAGATTCTGCCCTCACAGAGTTACCTAATTTTAGTTAATTTGGTTTAGCTCTCCCTTGTTGTCTACCCTAGCACAGTATTTGTTGACTCCTACTATGTTCATTAGTCGAAGTATCCTTTACCTCTGAGCAATGATTTGTTGCTCAAAGGGCAGTGATGGATCAAAGCATGGTCTAAAGCAGAGATCCAACTTGAGGAGTTCAAGTCAGACGGGAAGTATTTGAGGGAGAGGTTGAAAAGTATAATGATGTTCTTCTGTCAAAAAAAAAAAACAAAAATAAAAAATCTCAGGCCTCTGTTAATTCTTATCACCTATTCTCTCTCTGATCTTAACTGTCTTCTTTCTTCGAGTCAGGAACATGAAGCTTGGGATCAACTGGTATAATTCTTTCCCCCTTTTTATCTGAGAAAACTAGAAGCAAACTTTTTTCTATAGAGGATGCATAGGACTCACCTCAGGTCAAATTGTGTACACAGTATCTGTCAAATCAAAAATCCCTCTCATGGTCACTCTTGATACTTGGATAGAGAGAACTCTCCTCAGGACCAGAAGTCTTGGATTCTAAGCCTGCCTTTGACAAACATTTGCAGGGTGACCACACAAGTCACTTAACTCTCAGTACTTTAGGCAGCTCTTTATGAGTTGCAGAAATGATTTCTATGTGCATTGATGGGGAGATTTCCTATCCGGGAGATCCCTATATCAATTAAACATTGGGGTTGCCTAATAAAGATTGAAAGGGTTTTTTTTTTTTTTGAATAGTGAATGAATTCACAAACATCCCTGGAATTTAAAACTCTTCAGGATTTATTACAGAAGGCTACAAAGTGCTCAGATTAAAAACTTTTCTCCACCTAGAAAAGCAGTAGGCACTTTGAGGACAGAAATGAATAAAAAAAGGGCTAGGGAGAGAGAGAGAGAGAGAGAGAGAGAGAGAGAGAGTCATCCTTGCAAGGTGAAGGTAGGGTTGAGAAGAGAGAGAGAGAGAGGGCCTGGTTTTTCTTCCAGTGGGTGGTGCTTGGGGAGTGGTCTAGCACCTGGCTCAGGTACTCTCCAATAGGCAAGCTATGTACTGTTCCTTCTTGTCCCAAAGTATGTGACCTCTAAGTCCATCATGTCATTTCCTGTCATAATCAGCATAAGCTTGACCCATCAAGGGTCTGGAACAGGACTCAATTTACATCCCAGGAGAAGTTAACAGTTTATATTTTTGTAATGAAATTTAACAGTGTAAAGGATTACAAAATATGTTACTAATTACAAATTTCCTATATTTATAGTTCCCTGTATCAACCACAGAAGTCAGTTAACTCTCAGTACTTTAGGCCACTGTTTGTGAGTTGCAGAAATGGTTTCTATATGCATTGATGGGGGGTGGGGTTCCTATCTAGGAGATCCCTTTATCATTTAAGTCACAGGTTTAGATCCTATTCTTTCCTTGTTCCAGTCCTCTCTCTCTCCTCCTCCTTTTCTCTCTGTCACTCTCTGTCTGTCTCTGTTTCTCTCTCCCTCACCCCCTCAGTTGTCTATAAAAGGTAGTAATAATACCTTATCCCTCACCCCCACATCAGGTCCTGCTTTCCCTCTCCCAAATTGTCTTTTAATATCTTGTCTTGAAAGGTAGATAAGAGCAACTAGGCAGTGCAGTATAGAATACTGGAGTCAGGAGGACTTGAGTGATACAGCCTTGGACACTTATTACTTAACTGATTGATCTTGGGAAACTCACTTAACCCCACTGACTTGCAAAAAAAAAAAAAGGATAGATAGATAGATAGATAGATAGATAAATAGATAGATAGAAAGTCAGATTCTGGAAAAATAAAGGGCAACTAGGAGACTATAGCCCAGTCAATATGAGAGAAAGTGTGGGAATAGAATCCATAAGATTTAACTACTGATTGGACGTGGATGGTGAGAGATTGGGTAGGAGATGACCCTGAAGTTTTGAACTTTCCCACTCCTGTATGGTACGGACATTCATCTACATATTTTAATTAAAACACAGTAATCTAAAAAAGAATGCATTGTGTAGGGGCAGCTAGTGGTGCAGTGGAGAGATTACTGGCCCTGGAGTCAGGAGGACCTGAGTTCCTCAGACACTTAATTATCTGGCTGTGTGACCTTGGGCAAGTCACTTAATCACTTAATCCTATTGCCTTGCAAACAAATCAAAACAAAACAAAAAAGCATATATTGTATGTTTATGATGTTCATGATTCCATGCTGAAGGCATAACTACATAAACATTATGTAATTATATATAGTGGGCCATATTGATCTGGCATTGCCAAGGCAACTGCAGGCAGAACTTAAAATTCAATAAATCTAGGAGATTTTAATTTGTTTTTGCTTTGTTTTTTTTTGAAAGGCAATGGGATTAAGTGACTTGCTACTTATATAACTTTTAATAATTGCCTAGGGGTGCTAAGAGGTTCACTGGCTTGCCCAGAGTCACAGAACTGGTATATGTGAGAGGTGAGATTTACCCCTAGCTCTTCCTGATTCCAAGCTGGCTCTCCATTTTACAATACTTTGCTGCTTTATGTAAACTGTGTACTGTCCATACAACATATTTATGTCCATAAGCCATAATAAGAATTATGTAAATATGGTTTGAAGGGAACATTAAATATACATCTTGAATCTTGCCCATGTGATCCCAAGGAAGAGTATGATTCCTGCCTTGAAGGGAATGGTAGAAAGGACCACAAAGCTAACTACTCTTTTTTCTGAGAGAGGGTACAGGGCTAGAATTTGCCATCCTTCTGATCTTTAGGAACACAATTGGTTCAGAATAACAAATTGTTGGCTTCCCTGGTCAATGTAGCTTAAGGGTGGTTAGAAAGATATTTCTTACCTATAGTTACCATCTCAACCCTTTCCCACCAAATGCAAGTTTCTCAAAAAATTATCACTATGAACCACAAGTCAGTCCTTTTATCTAAACAAATTGCAAACAGGAATCAGAAAAGTTATACAGGTTGGAATAAATCATAAAATATATGGAGTGACCAAGCTGTTTAAGAGTAAACTATCTTAGCTCAACCAAGAGAGGTTTTAATCTCACCTAAGTGAAATACTCCAAATCTCTAGAGAAGAAAGCTAGAAATCAGGCAAGGGGAAGAGCTGACTTTTCCCACATATTTTTCTGGAGTTAATCTACAGAAAACCTAGAAAGAAGTATGAATCTTGAAAAGGAGGAATGAAGAATGTCCTCTCCAAAGCTCTTGCATCTACTCAGCCCCTCATGTGGGCATGAAACATCACATCAGCATTCTCTTCAACATTCTCTTCAACAGTTAGAAGAATCTTATATAAAATGCACCAGGTCTGGCCAGAAACCTGTGTTATATTCACTTAATGTATACATAAATAATGATGCTTAAATTGTATTGATTTAATACTGGCTTAAAGCATTAATCCAGTTGTTATTCTCCTTTGTTTCTCTGCAGCATTTGACATTTTTTTATAGTTTTTTTTTGGCAAGGCAATGGAGTTAAATGGCTTGCTCAAGGCCACACAGCTAGGTAATTATTAAGTGTCTGAGGTCGCATTTGAACTCAGGTACTCCTGATACCAGGGCCAGTGCTCTATCCACTGCACCACCTAACCTCCCCAACATTTGACATTGTTAAAAACCTGTTTCTTCTGAATATTTGATTTTCTTTTGGGGTTTTGTGGCACTGGTATCTCCTGTCTTGGTGAGGAAATTTCTTCTATCAAATTTGCAATTTATTGCCTTAGAGAATTGCCTGGAGGCATTAAATGTTTAGTGACTTGCCCAGAATCATACTTGCTTTTTTTCCAATTTTTAATAATAAATATTTTTCATTTTTGTTTGATTTTTAGTCCCCCTCATTTGGGGTTTTCTTGGTATGGATATTGCAATATTTTTTTTTCTCTTGCTCATTTTAAAGAGAAGGAAACTGAGGAAAATAGAGCTAGTTAAGTGACTTGCCCAGGGTCATATAGTTAGGAAGTCTCTGACTGTATTTGAACTCAAAAAGGTAAGGCTGCCTTCCAGGTCTCAATCTCTATCTATTGTGTTGCCTAGCTGTTCTCTAATAATGAATAATTCACAAAACTTACAATATATTTTCCTCACTAACACCCTTGTATGATAGTGTAACCATAATTTCCCTCATTTTACAAATGGGAAAGCAAAAAGATTAGAGCCCAGAGATATATAACCCAAAAAAGTATTAGATCTAGAACTCAAAAAGATATCTTCTAGTTTGTCAGTGTCCTCTGTTTTCCATTTCTTCATTGGTTTCATTCACTTCCTCTCCCCAACCTCAGGCCCTTCTCTCTCTCTCTCTCTTCATTCTCCTTTGGCAATATCGTTCATGTCCACAGATGCAATGATCATCACCTCTAAACTTTTATATCCAGTCCTGCTTTCTTTGCTTGGATCTGGATTTCCACATATTTCCCATGACCTATTGATCACTTCCAAATAAGTGCCCCACTAGCATCTCAAACTCAACATGGCCAAAATAGAGTAATTGTCTTTCCCATAAAATCTAGTTCCCTGATTATTAACTACCAATGGAACAGCAATAATAATAGCTAGTATTTGTATAACTCTTTTTTTTAAGTTTTTGAAAGGCAATGGGGTTAAGTGGCTTGCCCAAGGCCACACAGCTAGGTAATTTATTAAGTGTTTGAGGCCAGATTTGAACTCAGTTACTCCTGACTCCAGGCCCGGTACTCTATCCACCACTGCACCACCTAGGCGCTCCCTATATAATCCTTTATAGTTTACAAGACATTTCACATTTGTTATCTCCTTTGATTCTCTTACCAATAATAGGGGATAGATGCTCTTATTATCCTCATTTGCACATCTAGGAAATCCTTAATGTAGGATTCTAACTCAAGTTTGGTCTCAGTTCTTCCTGACTCCAAGTATGACACACTCTACCAACTTACAGAATATTCTTCATCCCTCCTTTTGAGATGCATACATGTTTCTAGGCTTTCATTAGTATTGACTGCAAAAAGGAGAAAGAAAGACTCTCTTGAAGACATGTGAAAAAAATCAGTTCCCTGCCTTATTTCTAGCCTACCTTTCTAGAAAGTTTGGGGTATTTCCCCTTAAGTGATATTGAAACCTCTCTGGGAAGAAGTGAAACCAAAGAAGACAGAGAAGACAGAGGACATGGACAATGAAACTAGAAGATATCTCTTTGAGTTCTAATTCTGATACTTTTTAGTTATGTGGCTTTGGGTTCTACCTTGCTTTCTCAATTGCAAAATGAAGAAAAGTATGATTGCTCAGTCACTCAAGGTTGTTGGTGAGGACTCTTTCTCCTTTCTCTTCACTTACCACCAGTTTCAGTCATAGTGATTCCACCTCTGCTTTTGTTTCTCTCTTCTATTCAAACACTACCTTCTTTTTCTTTCAAACACCACCTTCTTAACACAGGACTCAAAATTTTTTTTAACAACCTCTTTTTCAATTTCTCCTCTCCCTCCCTCTATTTTCTCCACTTGTAAAGTCATTCTTTAGACTCATAACTCTTAACTTTATCCACTGAACTATTCTTAAGACATAGTGAATAAAGTCCTCGATTTGGAGTCAGGAAGACCTGGGTTCAGTTCCTGCCTATGATACTTAAAAGTTATGCAAACATAGGCAAATCATGTACCTTCTGTGGACCTTATCTGTAAAAACAGGAAAATAATAGTACCTGTCATACTGACCTTATAGCATGGGCTATGGGGCATATATATATGTGTGTGTGTGTGTGTGTGTATATATAATACATATATTATATGTATATGTATATTTATATTTATAAATATATGATATACATGAAATTTATAAACATATAAATTTCAGCTACAATTATGATAGGCATGTCTAGAGTTTAGATTAGGTACTAGTGCATCCTGGCATGGCCTTTCCAAGGGAGAAGGGAAGGAGAAGGACCTATGGCAATGATGTTCTTTCCAGGGTGTATTGGCACATTCACACCCCTGGTCTATAAATGACTATGAAGATTACCTTCTTCCTTTTCTCAAACCCTTCAGTCATTCTCTAAAGTCTAAAGGAAAACATTCAAACTTCAAAGCTTGATATTCAAGGCCATCCTCATCACTTTGCCAATTTATTATCCATTATTTCCCACTTTACACACTTGGAATCTAGCTGACCTGGGTATTACTGTGCTTTACCACTCTGCATTTGATTCTACTTTTTTCTATCCTTTGAACACTATAGTCGTTTATGACTGTTACATTCTGACCCATCCTTTGAGTTGCAGAAGCCTTTCCTGATTTCCCTAGGAATTATCCTTGGTTCCTTGACTTCAAATGATATTTTATTTGTGTTTTCTTTTTTTCCTTCTTTTTTTAACTCTGAATCTATGATGTCACTGGTGTGATCTCCCAGTATGGAAACTTCCTCTACCAATACCAGTTGGCAACTTAGCATCTTGGAGAATTGCTTTGAAAATGAGAATATTAAGTGACAATGAGAAATTAATTGACTTGTTCCTGGTCAATCATAAAAATCTGAACCCTGATCTTTCTGACTCCAAATTTAGTTCTCTATTTGTCTCTTTGACTATGCTCTCTCCCTTTTATATATTTAGCTTGCTTTATTTATTATCTTTTTGTGGGTAATGTAAAGTCACTGAGGTTTGGAACCATATCTTAGAGATCTTTATATCCACAGTAATTCTGTACTATTCGGCACTTTAAAAAAGTTTATTGAATTTCTTCTAATCTCTACCTTGCCCCCCCCCACTTTGTTCTGTGCCTCTGTATCTTTCCCCCTCTCCTTCCTCCTCCTCCCCTTCCCCCTCTCCCTCCTCCCCCCTCCTCCTCCTTTTTCTTTCTTCCTCCTTTTTCTAGTCAGTAAACTCCCTTCTAACTTCAGACTTTTACAGTATTTTTTTCCTTATTGGTACTCTATAGTCAATTCTAGACTTAACTCTTTTAGTTCCTCTAGTTCCCTAAGAAGAACTTGTTGTCTTATGATCAAACCCTAGGTGTCTATGGCTTCAAGTCAAAATATCTCTTTTTTCAATCATCTGAATGCCAGTTCTGTAGGTGTCCCTTGGATTTTGCCTACATAAATTTCATGCCGAGCTCTTCGTTTTGAGAGATAGAAATGAGGGCACATCTACTTGGTCTCAATATTTAGAAGTATATTTAGGATACCTATCAAATTTCTTTTTTCCTATTCTACTTGAAATACCTTTCTAAAGTATTGACTATCTATTCATACCATTATCAATTCATTCTGTGATAGTTCTTCTTTCTGGACTTGACTTATAGACCCAGTTCCACCCCCCCCCCCCACAGTCCAGGGTCTAAACCTTGCCTCATATTTCACAACATTTCTCCTCCACATGGGGCATTTTGAGTCTCTCAACTTTCCACTATTATTTCTTCTACTAGAAGAACTGGTTCTACCAGAACGTTAGTTAAAATAATGGGATTTGTTTATAGCTCAAATACCCTTGATATTCCCTCTTTTTAGTCAAGTGGATAGACCCCCTCCCCATGAAAAGTCTGTTTGTAGCTAACTAATAAGCAGCTGATGCAGTGATAGCACGTGCCTTTACTTTGAGGAAGGGAGTAGTCAGAGAGCAAAGAGATTGTTTTGGATAGCTGTTTCTTTACATTCATGGGGGGGCGGGTACCTGAAAAGAAAGTTACTCCAAAAAGCACAAAATTTAGGAATGAGTAGTTGGAACACAGGATATGATCAGAAAAGTTGTACTAAAGACATACTAGTCATTGGGTGAATAGAAAAGTTGCACCAATATGATTTCTTTAAAACACTAGATTTTCATAATCAATGAAATCAAGTTGAGCTAGTGGGGATTCCGGTAGAATGATCATGGACAAGCTAAAGAATACAATGTATTTGTCTACTTTTTTCCCCTACTGGTTCTTTGTTCTGCTTGTTGTTGTTTGGATGGTGTTTCATAAGTGAGCAATTTATATGTTCACAGCTGCACAATTCTATGTTCATATCACTGGTGCATTATTTCCCTGGGGTTCTTTAAAGGGCTACATAAGAATGAGTTGTTTTATTATTATTGTTATTACTATCTATTTCTAAGGCTCTTTATGCCTACACAGCAATATGTACTCTGTTCCCCAATTATGAGGCACCAAAGTACCTGATAGCTGCAAAGGGGAAAGACAAGGACACATCAGGAAACAAGATACAAATGGCCTTTAGCACAGTCATTTATTCAAATTCCATTTATTAAGGGCCTACAATGTGCGGAGCACTATAAATGTGTCCCTAGCACTTCAATCAACAATAAAAATGATCACATCTACAACTTCGCTGCAATGTGAGGGATGGCATATTCTTCCCCTGCCTATACAGTTTGCTCCAAATTTGAGTGGGCATTAGAACCCCTAGAGTCTAGTGAATAGAGTGCTTGATTTAAATATGTGGTCAGATGAAGTCTGTTCCCCTATGGAACTTGAAGTAGGAGAAAAAGGAATAACTGTGATTCCCCATCCTGCCTCCTTTTTTTTCTCTGTCAACTAGGTTTCTTTTCTTTATCCCAAAGGGAAATGGGGTCCACAAAACAGACTGTACTCTAGAATGGGAAGAAAGTAAAGACCTCCAAAGGTGAATCAGAATGTCATTTCATCTTACACCCTATAAACCAATTTGGGGATGTGGTCAATATTTGAAAAAATGAATTTTAGGTCTTCCCCCCCTTCTTTACACTGATTTTACTATAAATACTAATCAGTTTTTCACAATTCTTTATATTTTAATTATTCTTTGTGCAAAAGACCCTTGTATCCAATGGTTAGGATACTAGATGGACTTGGAAGATTTTAAATTATTTTATTAAAATATTCAATATTGCCTAGGCAACTCTGAATATCCCTTTTCTAAGTACAGGTTTTTAGGGTTCTGGAATTTTCACAGGTCAACTGAAATATGTATTGATCCATATATTGCTCATTTTTTTTTACAATTCTTAAGTGAATTTAGGAGTCATCTCCTTAAGAAACTATATCTCCTAAACTTCAAATCCTTAGCTCCATATCTGTTTGATAGATGGGATAGGTTTCTGAAAGAATCTTCCATAAAAGCATCAGAGAAGAAGAATAAAAAGCAAAATCAACGGTTTCAATTTTGTCCAAGCCATTAAAATACTCTGATGAGAAATAAAACAAAGCCCTGCTGCCCTGCAAAGATGAATTTGTTTGCACAGATGACTTAAGTGCCTTCTCAACAGGGTATCTGACCATGACTATCCTGACTTAGAGATAAAGTGTCCTCTAACGGAATATCTGTAGCTGTTCTCTTTCCCATGAGACAGTCTAAATGTACATTGGAACCGAGGAGGGAGCTCTTAGTAGGGAACTGGGCTCAGGGAGCAGGTGGCAGTGCTCTTTCCTGAAATTTAAACCATATTGACAACATTCTATCTTTAGAATTCTCTTTTCTTTAAAAAGAAAAAAACAAAAACTTAGGCAATTAGAAAATCTGACCTGTGCATCCTGGGATATGTTAGTTGTTAGAATACATCAAAATAATACCAGATTGGGCACGAATAAAGATTAAGAATCCATTTCTATTCTTGTTGAATATATTTTTACTTATTTACTACATACTCATTTGACAAGACTCTAAGATATGAAATGCCTTTACTACATTTTCTTTTAAGTGCTTTGGGATGCTAAAAGACATAAATTGTTTTAAAAGATCCTTATGGTAATGATAATCATTTGATGTTATTATGGTCTCTGTGGATTTGCTCACATCTGGAGTATATCATAACTATTTGTGGGAAGGAAGAACAATCAGTAAATGAGTAACTTAGGGTCTTGCTAATATTGGTATTGTTAATTCTAATAGAGACTTATGGTCTAAGCTTCTATTATGCTTAGATTAAATCAATTAGTGCTCATAAGTAAATGAAATATATTTAAATTCTTGTAATGTATTTGTATTTTTTTCTTGTATTTCACATTGGAGATCTAGGGAGGAGTCAATATTTCCTTGTGCTGACACCTATAGACTTTCTTTTTTAGGTTTTTGCAAGGCAAATGGGGTTAAGTGGCTTACCCAAGGCCACACAGCTAGGTAATTATTAAGTGTCTGTGACCGGATTTGAACCCAGGTACTCCTGAATCCAGGGCCGGTGCGGTGCTCTATCCACTGCACCACCTAGCCACCCCACCTATAGACTTTTAGGGCTAAAGCAGAACCAGCTCAAACTGAAGAAATGATTACTAAATTTTTATCAGGTATGCTTACACCTCAGAAATCAGCCAACACTAAAAATCTGAATTTGATTTATCATTTTGTTAGTTGACAGGTCTTTTGTGCAAATGATGAAGAAATGCTAAGAATTCAGTTTAAACTTAAAAGAGTATCCTATATGCAATTTTCCCAGAGAAAATTGTTGTTAAGTATTTACCAATGTACTATATTCATTACAAGATTCAATCCACATCCATCTCTTGTTTTTGCTATCTTATTGATTTGTCTTCTTTTCTCATCAAAAACTACCTCAAATTAGTGGAAATAGGATTTTATTTGTAGTCAAAGAACCTGAGTTTGAATCTCAGTTATGCTACATATTACCTCTGTGACTTTGTACAAGTCATCCAACTTCCCATATAGATATGTGTGTATGTGTGTATCTGTGTGTGCACATATGTTTTTAGTGTCTGGAGACTGCATAATGCTTGTGGAGTAACTAATCCTGGGTAACAACATAAAACCTTGAAAATATAATTATTATGTTGGACCTAAACAGATAAAGAAATGGCATGATTGAATATATATATATATATGTATATATATATATATATATATATATATATATATATATACATAGTATAATGCTGATGATTGTATTATTTTAATTATTGAGGTCATGTTTTCAGAATTTCTATAATAACTTTGAATTAGCTTAAATACGGAGCATTAATTAATGGCCCTTATATATTCAAAGGAGAAACTAACCAATGGAAATCTTTCAAAATATTCCCAGCTAGGAACTATTAGAAGTCAGACAGAATAGAATTGCTATACGTAAGAGTTAAATATCAAAGGAAAAACCCTATTTTTTCCTGTAAAAGGTCATTGATCTCAGATGTGTAAGGAGATGAGAAAACAAGGTCCAAATATAAAAAATCAGCTTATGAAAAATTAAACTGCTTGCTTTTAAAAATAAGAAAAAGAAACATAAAATATTATTAAGTACAACAAAAATTATATTATAGACTCTCACCTCCCTTTCTCTCTCCTTCTCTCCTTTTTTCTTTACTTGATTCTTTTTTTTAAATTTTTTTTTCTTTCCTGGATTCTTAAAAAAAATAGTTTGGACCTGTGGAGAATGTTTAATCTTAGAGAAGTGCCTAGGCCACTGAGAGGTTAAAAGACTTATAAATAAACAAGTGTTTATTTTTTAAAATTACTTTGTTCTGAACTTCAGAAATAAAACAAGCATTTCCATAACATAGTAGAATAGGGAAAAAAAGATAATTGTATATGAAATAACAAATATGTTATATATAACTTGCTATTTCTCTTAAATATATAATAAAAGTTATCATTTAAATCTTTTTGTCTTTTCCCTTTTTTTCTCTTCACTCTCCTCCCTCTTTCCTAGAATTGGTTAGCATTAAGTATAAACACACAAACACACACATATGTAAAATCATTTGATATATATTATGCTTATCAGTTCTTTCCCTGGATGTATAACACTTTACATATCCTTTGTAATAAATCTGGGACTTATAAGAGTCAAAATGACTTAGTCACTCAAAGCTGTTCTTAAAACAATATTGAATAATATCATTGTTACAACACTTTTTTGGGTTCTGCTCTTTTGATTCTTCATTATTTCTTTTAAGTCTATCCATGTTTTTCTTATATCATCAAGTTCATCATCTCTTACAGTACAGTTGCAATCCATCACAATCACATATCACAATTTGTTCAGCCATTCTCCAATTGTCAGTCCTTGCTGCAGTTTCTAGTTCTGTGCCACCACAGAGAGCTGTTATAAATAATTTAGAAGATATAGTCTCTTTTCTTTTTTCCTTAATCATCTTGGGAAACGAGTGGTAATGGTATTGCTGTGTCAAAGGGTATAGGCAATTTAATACCTCTTTGAACATAATTGCAGATTGCTCTCCAAAATGATTGGATCAGTTCACAGTTTCACCAGGAGTGAATAAGAGAAACATCCTCTCCAACATTTGTCACATTTGCCTTCAGTCATTTAGCCAATCTAGTAGCTATAAATGATATCTCAAGGTTGTTTTGATTTTCATCAACAAGCCTTTATTAAGCCATGTGCTTGGCACAAAACACTTGTTAGAATGGGGGAAGTGATGCAGACAAAGTTTATCTACATTTTGGCAAAGTATTTTGACAGAGTTTTGTGGAAAGGATGGAGATATATGGGCTAGATAATAGTTTATATATCAAATCTCTCTCTGAGAGAGAGAGAGAATACAGATTCAGAACTGGTAGCATCCAAAGAATGATCATCAATGGCTCATTGTCACATTGGATGGAGGTGGACTGCTCCAGGAAATTTTTGCTTGGTCCTATGCTATTTAACATTTTTATTTAGTGATTTGGATGATGGCATAGGTGGCATCCTTATCATATGTGCAGGTGACACAGGCCTGGAAGGGTGACCAAAACATTGAATGACAAATTCCATAGCAATCTTGATAGATAGATAGATATAAGGCTAAAACTAATTAGTTGTTCATTAAAGATAAATATAAAGTTTTACACATGAGACCTCCAAATCAACTAGGCAGATAGAGGTTCATCTGGAAAATGACTGTTTTGTTTGTTTTTGTGCAGAGCAAGCTCACTGTGAGTCAGCAATGTGACACTGCAGTCAAGAAAGCTAATTTGATTTCAAGCTACATTATGAGAGACATAATGTCCAGACGTTGGAAAGTTTTACTGCCCCTCTGTACTCTACCCTAGTCAGAGAATAGCTGGAAATTTATGTTTTCCTTTGGGTGTCACATTTTAAAAAGGATGGTGAGAATTCAGAGAATATCCAAAGGAAGAAAACTAAAATATTGGAAGGCCTTGAATACCTACATACTGGGACCAATGGAAGGAACTAAAAATCTATAGCCTAGAGATTCTATGAGATATGATAGCAATACTTTATAGATCATCATGTGGAAGAGGTATTAACTTTATTCTACTTGGCCTGAGAGTGCAAAGCTAGGAACAATGAGGAAAAGCTTAGATGAGACAAATTTAGATTTGATATAAGGAAAACTTCCTAAAAAGCAGAGCTATCCCAAAGCGAGATGGACTACTTCCTGAGGAAATAGTGGGTATTCCTTCAGTTCTGTCAATCAGTAAATATTTAAGTGCCTGCTATGAACCTTTGAGAAACTTAAAATCTTAGGGAGAAGACTGGACATTTTCAAGCAAAGACTGGATGACTATTGGGTATGTGGAAGAGCACATTCTTGTTCATTCAGGGATTGAATTGATTGAATGAATGAATGAATGAATGAAAAAAGTGTTGTTATGTTCAAAAGCATTATGTGAAGTGCCATAGATATCTTATGGAAATCATCTTCTAATAGAAGCAATCAAACATATGGAAGGTTTCAGCTATACATCAGATGGAATAGTTTCAAAATTTCTAGGGTACAGTGACAAGGCAAATGGCAATACCTCTTCTATGATAGAATTTGAACTATTTGGCAATACAAAATTTTTCTTTTCTGGGTCTTCAATAGCTGAGCCTGGAGCGCCTGCTGGATAATTTACCCAGCTGCACTTCCACAGGAGTTGCTATTTTCCCGAATGATAGCTATGGGAACTATGCTGGGAGCATTGCTATTCTCAAGGCTATTGTGTTTAGAAACCCTGAAGGTTCTTTCCAAATTGATAATTATTGTATTTTATAGAAAGACAGAAAGACAAGGAAAGGGAAGAGAACATTTCAATCCCTTTAAAGGCTGGTTGTTAATAGATTGTAAACCTGTCAATTGTTTGAAGTGTGAACTGTTAGAGTGCCATCCATGCATCTTTGAAATACTAACAAGCTACTATTCACAACTTTTCATCTATTCATACTTAAACTATTATAGATTCTACTCTGCATGATATAGTCAGAGCAGTTTATTATTATCTGGGTTTCAATAGGGAAATATTACCAGGTGAAGTCAAACTTCCTGAATTTACCTGAATTTCTGGTTATTCTAGTCTGAAACTTTTTTATCCTATGTAAACACACACATAATACATAATGAAGTTTTTTACTTCTACAGAATATCTCAGTAACTGAATGAATCACTAATAGGCCAAGTAGTATTCTAGCTAGACTCTTCTGTTTTGGAAAATGTCTAAGAAAGTGTGATATGAGTAACAAATTAGAGTTCTCTTCATTACCTCAAAATTCACCCCATCCTTAAAAAAAAACAACTGACTCCTTGAAATGATTCCACAACATCTGGGATGAGTCTAATGACTTATTGGTTTTATTGAAGTTGCTTAACACTTCAAAGGGATTGTGTTCACCAGGACCCCAATCCACTGAAGCCAGAGCTAAAGTAATTTGATTTTTGTGTAATCAGTTATTGTCAATTGATTGCTCTCTCACAGCTATTGAGAAGTAGCAATATATTTGGCCAGGTTCTTCAAAACCAAGGCAAGGGTGACTTCCTGTCCCCTTTGGTTATCACAGAGGCACTAAAGTTTAGCTGAAAGAATGCTATACATTCAAAAGAATATATTCAAAAGAAACTTGGACTTGAATACTGACTTGTGAAATCATAGCCAAATCCCTTAACCTCAAATCCTATTTCCTCATTTGTAAAATGGGAATAATAATAGCTGCAATACATTATATTTATTTTTTAGGGACAAAAATATTTATTTACATATTACTGTGGTTAGAAGAAGAGGATTAGCATCAACAGAAGGAGCAGGAATCTCCATCAGGATATAGTCAATAAGAAAGGGTTTGGAGGATGAGAGTTTATTTGGGGGATCACATTTCTCAAGAACAGAATGACTTTCCCAAACTGCCAATTTCAGTACTTTAGAGGCCAATACATGGTACAGTACAAGAGGACCTGGACCTAGAAACAGCAAGATCTGAGATAAAATCTGTCTGCAGACAGCCATATGTCCACAGACAAGTTACTTAACCTTTATTTCCTAATCTGTAAGAGGAGATAGTAACAGCACCTACCTCCAATGGTAGTTGTTAGGATAAATCAGAAAGGATTTGTACAATGTTTTGCAATCTTAAAGCACTTTACAGAGGGTTCCCAAAACAAGAGACTAAGACTTTCATAGTAACTCTAACTAATACTGTTATTAATGTTATTTTTTATTATTATTGCTATTATTATTATTACTTATACAGTACATATCTCACAGGGTTGTTTTGAGAAACAAATAAACTAACCTGTTTAAATGGCTTTGAAAACCTGAAAGTATATGTTATCTGTCACAATAGTAGATGGAATGAGATCACAAGGTAATAGGACAGGCTAGATACCAGAGAGAAAGTTTGATCCAGCAACCTATTTGCAGATAAATTTATGCTTATGTGACCCTGTGTAAATGATTGAGTGTTATTTTTTTGGAACATTTCTTGGGGAAAAGACTTCATAACCATATATTTAGTAGTTGATGCCAGTCTTTTATCATCCAAGTGGTCAAGAATTAGTTAATTAGTCAAGTAATTGACAAATATTATTATTTACTCTGTTCAAAGCATTGTGCTTAATATTGGTGATAAAAAAGACAAAAACGACAACTCCTAACTTCCATGATGTTGGATTTTGATGGGAGAGATAATGGATATGAACATAGGAATAAATACATACAAGGTTTTGGGAGTAAGTGTTGGAATCTAGGGGAAATCAGGAAAGGCTTCATGAAGAAAGTGAGTTTTGAAAAAAATCAAGCATTCCAAGAGGAAGAAATAAGGAAGGAATGCACTAGATTCATGGGAGAAAGCCAGTGCAACAAGATAGATAGATGATGAAACCTTGAATATGTGTGTGATGTGTGTGTGTGTGTGTGTTTAATACGATAGGCCAATATGGTTATACTATAGCATTCAAGAAGGGAAGTAGAATAGAGAAGTAAAAAAAACACTCAACTTTTTTGAGTAAGGGGCTGACATAATAAGGGGCTGACCTGAATTTTAGGAGAATCACTTTGACAATTCTAGAGGCTTGATTGGAATAGGTTTAAAGCAGGGAGATTAAAAAAAGGAGGCTATTATAGCAGTTCAGGTGTGAAGTGAAAGGGGTCTGACCTAAGGTGGTAAATATTTAAGTGGAGAGAAAGATCTGGAGAGAAAGGATTGGATGCAGAAACAATGTAAAAATAAAACCAGCAAGGTTTACAAAATTGATTGAATGAGTGAGGAAAATGCCAAAAGGGGATGTTTTTGTTGGAGCAAGAAAAAAACTAATAGATAAAAAGGGAAGATAGAAGATGAGGGTGGTGATAGTGATAATGAGATTATTTACTTAGAGAAAACAGAAGGGAATGGCTCAAGATTGTAGAGGGATTGACCTTATTAAGGACATGGCAACCTTTTTATCCCCCCCCCTATTTTTGAACATTTTTATTTAATGTTTTTGATTTCTAAATTCTGTCTTTCCATCCCTTCCCCTCCCTTCTCCCTGAGACAGTAAACAATCAAATATAGCTTATAAATGTGCAATCATGTAAAACATTTCCATATTAGTCATTTTGATTTCTTCAATATGTCTTTCTCTGGAGGTGGATATGCTTCATCATTAGTCCCTTGAAATTGTCTTGGATCATTGCATTGCTGAGAATAGTTAAGCCATTCACAGGTCATCGAACAACATTGCTGTTCCTGTGTACAATGTTCTCCTTGTCTTTTTCACTTCACTATATGCATCATTTTGTATCAGACTTTCCAGGCTTTTCTGAAATCATCCTGTTTATCATTTTTTATGACACAATAACATTCCATCACAATCGTATACCACAGTTTGTTTAGTCATTCCCCAATAGATGGGGAATTTCTAATTCTTAGTCAACACAAAAAGAGCTGCTATAAATATTTTTATGCAAATAAGTCTTTTTCCCTTTTTTTTGGATGTCTTTGGGATATAGACCTAGTAGTGAAATTGCTGAATTAAAGCATATGCACAGTTTTATAGTCCTTTGAACATAATTCCAAATTGCTCTCCAAAGGGGTTAATCAGTTCACAACTTCACCACTAGTGTATTAGTTTCCCAGTTTTCCCACATTCCTTCCAATATACATTTTCCTTTTTTTTTGTCATCTTAAAGGCTACCTTTTTTTTTTTTAACAGGAAAGGAGTAAAGGAGAAAATGTAAAGGATAGCATTGAGATTGTGAGGAGGTAGAAGAATAGGGAATTCTCAGCATATAGCCTCATTTCTTTTAATGGCATGGATTTACAGCCTCAAATAAGAGGCTGGGGGAGTGAGTACAGTCAGTGACTTGAGGAGACAAGAGAAGATTTCGCATAGCAATTTTAGAAGAATAGAAAATTGGAGAGCTAAAAATGGATTACTTTACTTCAGTGTAGGCTCAACTGATATTACATAATGCAATGGATCCATTTAGCTCCTATGCAGGACTATTTTTTTTAAACTCTATTCAGTAGCACCTGAGTATAAAGCAAAGCGACAGGTGATGGGGAATAGTGTAGGACTGGGGGTTGGTAAGGCATTTGTGGTGACAGGATAAGGGAGAGAGGGATTTGAGAACAGAGAAACAGGAAGAGTTCAAATAGTTACCAAAGAGTTTGATATTGAGAAGGAAAGAGATTACAGGTTGAACAAAACTGATGGCCTGGCAAAATATTCAGGGGAAGAGAAATTATAGATCATAGGGATGCTAAAGAATGGATCTGGGAGGGCTGAGGTACAGGGACTATTGGAATTATAGGAGACTGTGATTTAATAAAGGAAGTTTGGTTTTTTATTGTTGAAGCAGAGCAGTTTTGAGTAATGACAAAATTGAGAGGATGTACCCGTCTTTTGTAGCAGAGAATAAGTGGAAGAGTCCATCATGAGTTGATGGAGGAACTAGGACATTAGGGAATTTGAGGATATATAAATGTGTATACCTCCTATTGTTTTGAAGTTCATTTTTATCATATTTTGTCTGAGTTACATAAGAGAGAGATTTCCCAGCATCTTCACTATAAAATCCCTTAATAAATATGAAAATTGGGGTGGCTAGGTGGCACAGTGTATAGAGCACCAGCCCTGGAGTCAGGAGTTCCTGAGTTCAAATCTAGCCTCAGACACTTAATAATTACCTAAATGTGTGGCTTTGGGCAAGCCACTTAATCCCATTTGCCTTGCAAAAAAATAAATAAATATGAAAATTATAATTTCTATATATGCTCATATATCTCCAGAGGTATGCTGATAAATATTTAACAATTGTCTCTCTAGGAAAAAATTTCAAGAAAATTAAGCTTTCAAGTTTAACCTTATATTTTCTCCATCACTGTCAAATTTAGATGAACAATAAAACAATTAAGTCCTCATTTGTAGCTTTTGCCAATTTCTGAAGTATAAATGCTCACATTGAAAATTTAATAGTTGATTATCATGTTGATTTAGCTTCTATACATCCCTATAATAGCTCCTTCAATATACTCTCTCTTCATTTTGGGTGTTCCACCTCCTTCTTCAGTTTTAATCCATTTTTTCCCAAAATACTTCCTTAATAGCCACAGAAACTGCTGAAATTGCAAAAAAAAAAATGAATAGCCCATAATTGATTTCTACTTCAAAATAAGAGTAAGGACTTTAGATAATTAGATAACACTAATTATGCCAATGGATCTTAGTTTCTTTATCTATAAAATAAGTAAATTGTACTCTCTGGCCTAAGAGTGCTCTTCTAGTTTTCGTTGGTCTGATGACTAAACTTTTCCCAAGATCACAGAGTGAATACTGAAAGGGATCTCAGACTATCAAGTTCAATCTCCTAGTGAGATTGGAGAATTCTGGACTTTGAGTCAGGAAGACCTGAGTTTGAATTCTGCCTAGACATTTACTAGTTTGTGACCCTGAACAAATTACTTGAATGCTCAACTTCAGTTTTCTCATCTGTAAAATGGGTATAATAGCACCAAAGTCATAGGGTTTTTGTGTGGTTTAGATCAAATGAGTTGATATACATAGAGTGCTTTGCAAATCTTAAAGTCCTATGTTATTATTGTTGTTATTATTATTTGTTACTTTTACACATGAGAAAATTGAAGCCAAGGAGGCATGGGGACTTGCCCAAGGTCATATAGATAGTAAACACCAGAGATAGAATTTGAATTCAGTTCCCTTGATCTCTGAACCAATGCTCTCATATACCTATACTGTTTCAGGAACTTTTAGCCACAAAGACGAAATATACAATTCTGTCCCTCACAATCCTGCTTTCTCTCCCACTGAAAAAAGACCTGGAGGAGAGGTGGTCTTGTTCCTGATACTTTAAGGGTTGCTTCTGGTTAGCATAATGACATTTATAGCAATTCCTCAACCAGCATCTTGTTTTTAGTGACTACTAACTAGCAGCTTTGGAGCAATTAGGTGGCATAGTAGAGAGAATACTGGACCTGGAATCTGGCCTTAGATAATTCTTAGCTGTATGACCTTGAGCAAGTCAAAGAAGCCTCAGTTTCCTCACCTGTAAAAAGAACTGGAGAAGGAAATGGCAAACCACTCCAGTATCTTTGCCAAGGAAATGCAAATGGAGTTACAAAGAGTCAGACACAATTGAAAAACAACTCAACAAGAACAACCATTGCCTCCTCCTGGACCATTTGGAAGAGTCTTTGGCATGTGGATAGCTAGAATGAATTTGACTTGAAAAAAGCCATAACTTGGCCTGAGATAGAAATGTTTAAGAAGTCTTTCTCATGCTTGTCCTACCCATAATATAAGTATAAAGAAACACTTTATGTTTAGGGTTCTCTTGAGCTTGTTTTTAGGAACAGAAGTTCCTTTGGGGTCCCAGCAGTGGTGGCTACCCATTTCATCTTGTCATTTCATCAATTGGCATTCTCATTATATAGGAGGAGATGATGGGTACTTGCCACTTCTGAATCCTGCTAATATAAACTCCTTAGGTCAGGGAATGTATATAGGACAACAGGACTTTGGTAAAAGTTAACTGAAGGTGAAATGAGATTTCACCTACTTTCTATGGTTTCCCAGTGTTAAGTCTAGGATACCAAGGGGGTGGTGAGCCTTTGCAGTTAGTGGTCTCACCTGGATTCTAAATATCTAGAAAACCATTACTTGGGGAAGACCCTCTACCCTGTGAATAAAATTCCTTAATTTCAGATTGAATCTATTTGCTTCCCTTTGTTCTTCAGAATTTTATCATTTTATCTATTCCCTTGTTTGTTTGTTTTTTTTGCTTCGCAAAGGCACATATAATTTTCATCATTGTGGTTGTTTAGTTGTTCAGTTGTGTCCAGCTCTTCATGACCCTGAGGAGCATACTGACCATGGGGGTTTTCTGGCAAAGATACTGGACTGTTTCGTTATTTTTTTCTTCATAGAATTAAGGCACATAGAGTTTGAGTGACTTGCCCAGGATTGTTATTATTAAAAAAATTTTTAATCTGAATTCAGTTTCAGTCTTGGATTAGGCATTAGGGGCTTTTCTGGCATAGGAACTATAAACAGCATTTGTACTTAATTTTTCATTTTTGTTTTTAGTATCTCAGTCTTTAGATCTGCCTCCCCGTTGGGAGGAAATCTCTAATACAGGGTCACACTAAAGTGAGTTGGGTCCCAGAGCACGTGTTCTACTAGGCTTGCTAGAGAGCCCTCCTAGGTGCTGACTCAATGGAGGCTATTTAAAGGGTGTGTTCTGCTGGAGTCTGCTTTGTAGAGTCACATAAAGAGTACCATGATATGCACTGTAGGCTCTGTTGCATCATGCTTCCCCAGCTCAGTGCATGAATTATTCATCCCATACATTGGGACGCTTTCTGAAAACACTAACCATTTCTTTTTCCACCCCAAGATCCAGTTGAAGGCAGGGTGGCCTTCAGTGGATCCTCTAGACAATGTCATAGATCTGTTTCTCTACCCCTTGGAGTCACTGGGACAAGAAAGTGCTCTGTTGCTTGTGTTACAGGTTTTAGACTTCTTAGTCTTTTCAAAGGTTTAAAAAAAAGTCTTTTGACATAAGTGATTTAAGACTTGGATTAAGAATCTGACACAAAGAAAAAGTTAAGCTTGGCTTGGTTGTATTTGTGGAATCCATATTTATAAATCACAGTATCATGGGATTTAGAAGAGGAAGGAACCTTAGAGATAATCTCATCTCCTAATAGGATCCCAGAATTACAGGTGGAAAGGACCTTTTGTTCAGTTGTGTCTGCCTGACTCTTTATGATCCTATTTGGCATTTTTTTGGCAAAGATACTGGCTTGCCATCTTCTCCAACTCATTTCATATGAAGAAACTGGAGGCAAACAAGGTTAAATGAATTGCCAAGGGTCACACAACTAGTGAATGTCTGAAGTCACATTTGAACTCAGTTCTTCCTAACTCTAGGTCTGGTGTTCTATCCACTCCACTACCCTAGGTATCCAGGAAATGACCTTAGGAGGTATATAATATAGGATCATAGACTAAGTCTGGAGTGTACCTAGGAGGTCATCTAGTCCACCCCTTTATTTTACTGTAGAGGAAACTGAAGCTCAAGGAAATTAAGTGACTTGTTTAGGATCATTCTGGTGGTAAGCCTCAGAAGTAGGATTTGAATTAGGTACTCTGACTCTAGAATCAATGTTCTTTCTACTTCTTGTTCGGGAGATATACATGTACAAATTAACACTATGTGTTTATGTTGCATGTTTATGTTGCATGCTAAGCCCTAATGACCTCTCAGGTCTCTAAATCTACAATTCTATGATTCTTTTATTATTATTATTATTATTATTATTATTTTAAATTTTGTCTGGCAGCCTGTGGCACATTGTTTTTGAACTTTCTTGTTTTGGGGGAATAGGCCAAAGAAGGCCGGAGAAGTAAATTAGTATGTTCATACACGGATTTAGTATTTGGAACTGGATCTATTGATGTACAACTGGCTGCTAGATACTTGCTTCCAGTGAGAGATATAACTGTAATTGTGTATGGTTTAATGATTTTCTTCTGGGTTTGTTCAGTGGGTCCAGGAGCCTGGTTTTTTTGTTGCCCACTAATCTGTGATGTTCCCCCCTCCATTAGCCCTTTCTCAGGTCCCTTTAAATCATGCAGACCTTGAACAACCTTCTCATTAGTGTCTATAGGGGATAGCCATTTCAGGGCCAATTAACTTTGCTCTGTTCCAAGGCCCTAATCCTGGGTAGCCATTCTGCAAGTGCACATTATTGATCACAAGGGAGTTGAGGTGAGTATAGGGAGGAAGCATCATATAGCCAATCACTAAAGAACCATCACCTTTCCTGGAAAAACAATTCTAAAGGACATTCTCTGTCAATGGTGAGTAAGTAGTATCTCCACATACAAAAGAAAGCATTTTTTCTTTTATATTTTCTTTAGCACTATTACCTTATATTTTCACATACAAAAAAAAAAAAGCATTTTTTTGTTTATATTTTCTTTAGCATTATTCCACTGTCACCTTATAAGGTGGTCACTCAATCACATTGTGACCTTTTAGCCTCATGAAAACAGGGGGAATGTAACTTATTAATCAACATTTGACAGGATTACTATGACAGATGCTAATAAAAGAGAATACAAAATACAAAACATTTCCGAAATGGAAATAATAATGCTTAATACCCAGAAAAGAAAAAAATAATTATTGGTTCAGACTTCCCATAGATAAGGACTGCTTTTTATGATACTCAACCATTAGTCCAGCTCAGCAGCAGTGGGGTTTAATAAATTACTGCTATTGATTAATCTGAGAAGAAGCTAGCACCTCTATTAGCACTAGTGAAATAGAACAAGGGCTGAATTGCTTACATAAGGTCAATCTTTTTGCTGCACTGAAATATTGGGAATCTTCTAAAGCTGTGAAAAGCAAGCCTTTGAAAGAATCTCCAAAAAGTAAATGAATAAACATCTTAAGACTGTTTTGACTCATGTGCTTTCTAAAGTAGCTCACATACAGGATCAGGAAAGTATTTAAGTAGTGATGTATCATGTCTAAACGTTTTGTGTATAATTGCATCCTTTTCCTCTGTGTGGGGAAAATGGAAATGACTCATGATGACTCCTCAGTTTAGTCTTAGGAGATTATTCTAATAGTTGTCAGTGAATCTTGTTTGAAGTCATAATAAAATTTTTTTATTGATTCCTTTTTAAAAAAAATCACAGTCATTTTTTGATATGCCCTCCTTCTAAGACATCAAATGAAAAACCAAAGTTGAACACTGTCTGGCTACATATATCGCATCCCACATCTGTAGTTCCCACTTCTCTCTTGAAAGAAAAGGGAAGAATATTTCATTTCTATTTGAATATACTTGTAATGATTCCTTTTGAGGGATTATATTTGCAAATCTATATGACAGTATTGATAAGTGAATAGGTTTTGATTCATCCAAAGCAGCAGTTATTTTTTTGTTTCATCAACATTTATGCTCTTTCAAATTATTGAGAACCTTAGCTGTATTTTTGTATTGTATTTTTGCATTGATTGTAGAAATTTGATTTTACTGTATTAGAAATTAAAGTATATTATTATTATTATTATTATTATTATTATTAAAATTGTTTTAAACTTGAGGATCCTCTCAAAGGATCTTGGGAACCCCCCCCCCCGCCCAGGAATCCTGGGATTATACTTTGAGAAATGTTGATATAAAGAAATATTGCTTGAGGAAACTGAAGTTATACTATAGAAATCATGAAAATTAGTTGTCTATTTTATAATGTACTGTCAAATTTATGAGGTAATATCTGTGAAGTGCGTAGTACAGTGATGTCATGTAACAGGCAACTTAATAAGCACTAATTCTTTCCTTCAAAAGAATTCAATTAAACCAATATTTACTGGAGAGATTTTTTAAAAAAGAATAAAATTGGATCCCTTCTTTCAAGGAATTTGGGGTCATATTGGGGAGGGAAATCAGGGAAATGTTTAAATGGTAATGTAAAGCTATATGTGATGAAGGGCTAAAAAAAGGTGGCATGGAAAATAAATCATGTAGAAATTTGGCTGAGGGAGAGATTATTATGGAGAGTAATATTCAGGAAATGCTTTATGAGAGGAGGAGTTGGATCATAGGCATAGAGTTGAAAGAGATTTTAGAGATTACTCTATCTAACCTTCTCATTTTATGCATGAGGAACTCAGACCCATGGAGAATAAGTGACTTGCTGCAGGCCAAAGGCAATGGGTAGAAGAGCATTTCTAGGTTTCTCTTGTGAGTTAAAGGCATGTGGGATATTTTGTTCATATAAATATTTAGTTTTATACAACTGAACATAAATGTCTAGTCTTTTTGAGCTTTTCTTTGCAGTCTGAAATTATAATTATTCTTTTCCAATATCACCTTCCTGCTAATGGGCGGTGGGTTGGAGGATGCTAGGACTGATCTGGATTAAAATGCAATTTGACTATATTCAATAGTCCTGAGCCTTGGTTTCCCTATCTCACAGAATTGTTGCTAACCTAAAAATGCTCTGAAGAGTTTAGCTCTTATTATGAATACTTGCTTTGCTTGCATTCAAATCTAGTTTCTCTTGACCTTACTAGTCAGGCTGCTTCTGTTTTTGTTGTTCAATTGTTTTTCAATTGTGTTCAATCATTTGTGACCAAGTATTTCTTGGCAGAGATGCTGGAGTGATTGCCCATCTCTTTCTCCAGCTCATTTTACAGTTAAGGAAACTGAGGTAAAAAGAATTAAGTGACTTGTCTGGGATCCCAGTAAGAAAGTGTCTGATGGGAGCAGCTAGGTGACAGAGTGGATAGAGTGGATAGACTCCGGCCCTGGAGTCAGGAGTACCTGAGTTCAAATCCGATCTCAGACACTTAATAATTACCTAGTTGTGTGGCCTTGGGCAAGTCATTTAACCCCATTGCCTTGCAAAAAAAAAAGAAAGAAAGAAAATGTCTGATGCCAGATTTGAATTCAGGAAAATGAATTTTCCTCATCTGGGCATTCTATTCACTGCACTATCCAAGTTGCACTCTTATACCTTTTCCTCCTTATATAATTTCTGACCTAGTGACACTTGTTCCCTCTGCTATGTGTCTCCTCATTCTGAGCTCCATGCCCAAAACTCTCTTCCTCCTCATCTTGGTCTACTAGCTTTCCTGGCTTTCCTTAGGTCTCAGCTAGTTTCACCTTCCACCAGAAGCCTTTCCCAATTCTCCTTAAACCTAATGCTTTTCCTTTGAGACTACTCCCAATAGATCTGGTTCATACATAGCTATTTGCATATTATCTACTTCATTACACTGAGTTCCTTGAGAATACAGACTGTTTTGACCTTTTTTCTTTATCCTCAGCATTTTACTTGCACATAGTAGGTATTTAATAAATGCCAATTTTTCTAACAATATGTGCTTTTAGGAATTTTTCTGTTTTGGATCACAAAGTACTCATAAACATTCTGTTATACAATCTCTTCATTTTCATGGAACAAGAAGAAAGATACCCTTCTATCTTACTTCAACATTCTTTCCTGAGTAGTGTACCTTGTGTTTTCTAATATTTCTGTTACTTAAAGAACAGAAAAATGTTAAATGTGTTTGTGTAAAAATAATGTCTAAAATAAAGGTGGTCTGTAGTCCTGCTGTCCTCCATTCTGTTAAACCATTTATGGAGTATTGTGTTCAGTGCTGGGTGCTGTAGTATATGATAAGAACAATAATTATTATTATTATTATTAATCATCATGTTAGCTGGTATATGTGTTTGTAAATACATACACACAAATTGTTCAGTCATGTCCTCATTTGGGACTACATTTGTGGTTTGTCATTTCCTTTTTTAATCTGGTCAACTACACAATGGTCAAGGATTTAAGTTTGTGTGTTAGGTACAATATGTAGATAATCCATTTTAATTTGATCAATATTTGGGGCAGCTAGTCAGCTCTGAAGTCAGGAGGACCTGCTCAGATGCTTAATAATTACCTAGTTATGTGCCCTTGGGCAAGTCACTTTACTCCACTGCCTTGCAAAAACAAAAACAAAATGATCAACATTTATAAAGTATATGTTGTATGTAAGACAGTGCTGTATGTAAGATTATGGAATACAAAGAATAAATGAAAAGCAGCCCAGGAATCTATATTTTCCTGGGAAATACAGCATATAAATAGGCAAATGCAGTATAATTTAAATAAATGGCCTCTAAAAAAAGCCTAGGACTCAATAAGGGAAGGATGAAGATACAGTTTATTCCAGCCACAGAGGACATCCTTGGTAGAGACAGGAATGGAACAGCAAGTTCAGGGGAAAGTAGGTCAGGCTTTCATAAAGAATGGGTAGAGAAGAGTAAAGTGAAATGTCTGGGAGCAGGCTAAAACAAGGTTGGAAAGAGCTTTAAAAGCCAAGTGGTAGGGATTTTTAAAAATCCTTGAGTCCAGTAGGAAGTCATTGAAGTTTCTTGAGTATAGTGACATGACTGAACCTGTTTTAAAGGATTACTTTGGCAGCTGTGGGGAGGATAAGATGGAGAGATAAAAAAAAATGGGAAACAATGAGGCTAATTATTAATTCCTGCATTCTTCAAGGTGAGATGATAAGAGTCTGAAATAAGGTGGTGGTTGTGTGAGAAGGAATAAGATGGATGAGAGAATATCAAAGAAGGTGCTGTGCTCTACGGGTAAAGCAGAATTGCTGTAGCTCCAAAGAATGTGAGATGAGCAAATTTAGAGATATCTGCACTCCAAATGTCCATATGAACTATTTTTGTGGTGGAGAATTCTGGGCTCACCTTGGTCTGATTAGTACATTGTACATTGACCCTGTCCTAGTGATGTCATTACCGCCCTTTTAAGCACAAAGGACAACTAACCAATGAAGGGTTTGGGGGAGGACTTGCAGAGTGAAGAGTTAAGGACAAATTTAAGGTTGTGGACCTTGGAAGAATTCAGTTTAAGATATCATTGTGATATCCAAGGAGTTGATAATGCAGGACTGAAGCTCAGGGACATGATTTAGGACTGGATAGATGGATTTGGGATTAATCTGCATAGAAATGACAAGCAAACTAATGGGAGCTGAGGACCTCACAAAGAAATACAGTGGGAGTGGAAGGTGTTCTAAACCTTTCTTTCTTTCTTTCTTTTTTCTTTTTTTTTTCCTTTTTTTTGGGGGGGTATGATAGACCCCTTTGGCAGTCTGGTCAAGCCTCTGGTCCCCTTTTAGGATAATGCTTTTCAGTGCATAAATATAAAAAACATAGACACTTTAATGGTAATCAATTATGCTGAAATGTAGCCATGAAAATAATGCAAAAAATAAATACATGGACTCCAGGTTAATAATCTCTAGAGAGAAAATTGAAGATCTAGGACAAAAGGAACTTTTCAAGAAATCCATAGTTAGAGAGAACATGTGCAATGACCTAGTAAAAAAAGCTGAGAACTACTTTGACAAGAAGAAAGAGACCTAGGAAAGAGTAATATCATGAAAACCAAAGGAAGAGAAGGTAATTCGTGATTAATTTAAATCTCAAAGTGATTTAATTTTTGCTTTATGATTGCCCCTGAGTCTCTTTGCATAGTAGGAAAATCTATCTTTGCATAGATTTACTTATTTTCAGAGGAATTTCTTCAAGCTACTATGACAAATGTTATTTAATTTATTTGAATTCTTACTGTGTTCAACAGTTTAAAGCATTCTGGGAGCCATTGGAAATAGAAATTATTCTCTCTGAAAACCCGAATTCTTGAGCAGAAGGATGACTGTGCATAACAAAAATTATTCTGACAGTGTTATGATGGGTAGATTGAAAGAGATAGAGGAGAGAACAGAGCTAGTAAGACTAATTTAGAGGCTATTATAATAGTCCAGCTCAATGGTATTGAGGGCCTGAATTAGGGTGGTGGCCCTGGAAATAGAAAGGAGGAGACAGCTGGGAATAGTATGGTAGAGGAAAAATTGACAAGACTTGGTTATTTGATATGAAAGGTGACATGTTCCAACATATTACACATTTATGTCATTCCTTTTATCATAGCACCTATTGTCAAGTGGAGAGAGAATTACATTCAGGTTTTGCATAATTATAAATGTGTTTAAATATTTAGAGCAAGTGATTGTTTCTAGAACTGCACCAATCTTAAAATCATTCAGATTGAGAGTGTTGCAAAGGAGAAAGAATGCATAGCATCTGGGCAACATTCTGGATGTGGATGGTATTCGTGATCCATGAAATAATAATAAAATGAGGCATGATTTCCATTTCTTACCCCACCCCTACATAATATCTTCTCTGTATAAAGAGCTTCCTTTGAAGTCAATACAGTCTCAGCTTAATCCATTTTTAAAGCTTCCTTTGAAGTCGGTGGGAGTTCTGTGCCTAGAAAATGAGAAGAGGCTAAGGATTGCCCTCTTACACTGGAGGAAAAAAATATTATTTATCAAGTGCCCTAAGGTGTGTAATTCATTCAGCTCCATATTCTCCATCAGACCAATTATCTAATGTCATTTGAAAATAAATTGCCAAAGTAGCAAATATTCACATACTCCTCTCTAGTATTGTTTTCATTTTTTAAAGCATCTTTAGGGAAACTATTCTTATTTGAATTTTAATCCCCTCTAGGACCCATAATTTTTTTATCTTTGTAACCCTAGTGCCTGGGGCAACTAAATGGCAAAGTGGGGAGTGATGAACTTGGAATCAGGAAGACTCATCTTCCTGAGTTCAAATCTGACTTGAGACACTTCTTAGCTGTGAGTCCCTGGGCAAGTCACTTAACCCTGTATGCCTCAGTTCCTTATCTGTAAAATGAGCTGAAGAAGAAAATAACAAATTACTCCACTATCTTTGTCAAGAAAACCCCAAATGGTTTCATGAAGAGTTGGATGCAACTGAAATGATTGAACAGCAAAAATCCCTGGTACTTAACATGAAGCTTGACAAGTGGTAGTTAATTAATGAATACTATTTGTTCAAATTGAAATTAGTGACTTATTGAAGACCTCATTTACCCAAAATTGCCAGGGAATGACTATTACACATAATGAAATTTGCTTCCATATTTATAAAGCACTTACTGTGTATCATAGAATGCACTAGTTTCTGGGGCTAGAAAGATAAAGGATAATCTCTGCTCTCAAAAATGGTGTGCTATTCAACAAGCATTAGTTTATTCTAGGCATAATGCTAAGCACTGCGAATATAAGCAAAAGAAAGACAGAATATAAGGCATTATTTTTGTTTATGATATCAAAATTAGCCATTGGTCCTTCAAACTTATCTGCAAGACTTTTCCATGGTGAGACTATTTTCTTTGGGTATTTGTTTAGTGAATTGCAGAAATGATTCCTCAGCTTTTCAGTCCATAAGTCCCTATGTGAGAATAGACATATGTGGACTCCCTATTCTGCAACAAAGAAAATTAGCTGGGTCATTGTACCATGAACAATTATATTCTTGGCAACTGGACACTCAACTTTTATATATTAGAGGAGGAAGGGAATATTGTTGTTTTTTATTTATTTTTTCTCAAAGTGGACCAATGACACCATGATGATGTCTTAACTTGCCCATAATTGAATTTAAGAGAGGCAGAACTGCTCAAAGGCATTAGTCTTTTTCTCTCCCCCTGAGTCATCAAAGTTCAGTGACAAGACAAAGTCAGAACAACTGGTGAAGGCCCAGGCTGCAGTGGTTATCTTGGCCTTTTCTAAATTAGATCTTTTCCAGATCTCAGTTTGAAGCAATACCCTTCCAGTAACCATGGCTAGGTTAGAATTGAGACAAAGATGGTTTGATTTACCATCACAAAATTATCAGTTTGGAAGACAGGAAAGAGATGGGACCAGTGTCTGTAGTCTCTTTCAATGAAAGTCTCAGCCTCCCCAATTTAAGTGGCTTTTTCCCTCCTTTCTTCTAAGAAAATGAATAAATAAGTGAAATTACAAGTATCAAATACTTAATATGTATCAAGTATTATGCTAAATACTAGAGATATGCATGTAAAAACAAGTCCCCACTGTCAAGGAGCTCCCATTCTAATTGGGGGAGAGAATATATAAAAGAATGTTCAGCTGCAATACAGATGGAATTTCCAGGGGTATAGTGACAGAGCTGATGGCAGCATCCAGAGGTCCTTAAATTGTATCAGATGACTTTGCCCAGAAATCTGGAAGGCATAGGGTCAGACAAAGCCTGCAGAATCTTAGCATTTAGTGACAGGGAAGATAGTAAAGTTTAGTATTGCTCTGTCTTACTAGAAAGAATAGAGTTGGTGACTCCTATCTCATTCAAGTAGTATGAGTACTCAAATAGCCCAAAGAATGAAGTCTGAGTGGCCATGGTAGGGGATGAAAGGATGGCTTCCCTTATCTTCTTTTTTAAAAAATTATATCTTATTTTCCCCAAAATACATGTTAAAGCAATTTTTAAACTTTTAGTTTTGGGGTTTTTTTTTGCAAGACAATGGGGTTAAAGTGGCTTGCCCAGGGCCACACAGCTAGATAATTATTAAGTGTATGAGGCCAGATTTGAACTCAGGTACTCCTGACTCCACAGCCAGTGTTCTATCCACTGTGCCACTTAGTCGCCCCTAATTTTTAAACTTCTAAAAAAAGTTTTGCGTTTCAAATTCTATCCCCCCTTGCCCTCTCCCTCTCTGACATGGTAGGTAATCCCATGTAGGTTATACATGTGCAATCATATGAAACATTTCCATATCAGTCATTTTGTAAAAGAAGACTTGAATAAAAAAGGGGAAAAAAAAGAAAAAGTGAAAATGGCATGATTCAGTCTGAATGTTGACTATACATACTGCCATTAAACAGAAACAGCAAATTTCTGTTAGCAGTATATATATATATATATATATATGTATGTAGGTATGTATGTATGTATGTATGTATATAGTCAAATATCAGTTCTTTCCTCTGAAGGTGAATAGTGTGCTTCATCATAAATCCTTTGGGATTGTTTTGTTTCTAAGCCTAGATAAAATTGTGTATGTAATGATATAGCAATGCTAACAATACCATGGTGACTCTTCCTGGTCCTTTCAAGCTTCAGGTGATAAGTTTATTATTATCATTATAATTTTGGGGGCCCTATGTGTACATCAATATAGTGAAACTTCATGTAGAAACTCCCTCTATTGATGCAGACTGATGATTCAACTCTAATTTATAGTCTTAGAAAATTGTCTGAGAGGTTAAAAGCCATGCCCATGGTCTCTTGATAATATGTCAGTTAAGAATTTAATCAGATCTTTCTGTCTCCAAGATGATTCGTCTATGCATTGTGCCATGCTTCCTCTTAGTGTTCTTATTTAGTATTATTACTATGTGTTTGGGAGAAATTTGCTTTTTTTTTTGTTAAATGGCAACATGTATAATTAAAAGAATGTTAGTGGGGGGTGGCTAAGTGGCGTAGTGGATAAAGGACCGGCCTTGGAGTCAGGAGTACCTGGGTTCAAATCCGGTCTCAGACACTTAATAATTACCTAGCTGTGTGGCCTTGGGCAAGCCACTTAACCCCATTTGCTTTGCAAAAACCTAAAAAAAAATGTTAGTGTTCCTGGAATCAGCTAACCTAATTTTAAATATATTGCATACTAGTTGTGTGAATGTGAGTGAACCACTTGAACAATAGATCTCACATTCTTTTATTGAAAAATGGGGCTAAGTTAATACCATCTCACAGGACTATGAGGATTTCATGTTCACACATGAATAAAAGTGCATTGTTATATATTTATGTTATATAATTTATATACATAGCACAGGAGAAAATATATTGTAATAAATGATAATAGCATATAATATTATATATATGTATTATATATATATATATATATTATATATATATATATACGTACAGATTTTTTTTCTTCTCCTGTGCTGTGATTTCATCATTAAATATGAGAGGACTTGAACCCAAACTCCTCTGACTCCAAGGATGATCCACTGTCTACTACATAATTCACACGCATTTTGAGGCTGCAATGTAAGGACTAGACCTTTCAATCAGTCCTGCAGTTGAACTCTTCTACATGTATTATCTTCCTCCTTATGAACTTGAGATCAGAGACGGTCTCAATTTTCTGTTTACATCATTGGCACATAGCAAGAGAGTTCTCTCTCTCTCTCTCTCTCTCTCTCTCTCTCTCTCTCTCTCTCTCTCTCTCTCTCATCTATCTCTTCCTCTTATCCTTCCTCATTTTTCCTTCTTCCCTCTCTTTACATCCTCTTCCTCTTTCCCTCCCTGCCTCTCTCCTCTTTCCATCTTTCTGTCCTCCTTTTTTGGTGTCATCTCATTAATTAAATCACAAGTATTATAATAATTTCTAAAATGCAATGATATAGAGATTTCTGTAGTCAAATTATTCCACTTATTCCACTACAGCACAGGCCCCTATTATATTCTCAAACAACAGTCATGTTTCTGTGTATTACCCATTAAACATCACTATAGACTACTTGTGCTTTTTCTACTTTAGCTTTTTTTTTGGTTTTGTTTTTTGCAAGGCAGTGGGGTTAAATGACTTGCCCAAGGCCACACAGTCTGAGGTTGGATTTGAACTCAGGTCCTCCTGATTCCAGGGGTGATGCTCTACCCACTGTGCCACCTAGATACCTCTTTAACTTGGAATTTTATTATTTCCTTTTGGTGTTGCGTGATAGTTATTTCTGTGTATACCATGCCTCTCCCCATTGCTCAACACACTGAGACTTTCTGTGTAACAAAGAAAAAGAGTTAAGCAAAATCAAGCAACACAGAGACCATCTTGGATAGCATCTGCAACATTCTACACCCACAGTTTGCTATCTCTGTAAGAAAAGCAGGGAAGGGCATTTCCTTATCTCTTTTGCATGACCAAGAGGGCTCATTACATTACACAGCATTTTAGTGACATTTCCATTTACTTTATTGTACTCATTGAGCAAATTCTTTTCTTGGTTCTGTTTACTTTTTAATCAGTTCACCCAAGTCTTTTCATGTTTCTGTGAACTGTATTCATCTTTTATTATGGTACAATAATATTCTATTACATTCAGATAAAACAACTTATTCAATCAAAAGAACACCTTTACTTTTAGGGACTGAGACAACTGGAATTCTTGGGAAACCTGCTTGGCACAAGGGGCATTTGTTTATCTTTCTATGTGGGAGTCCTGCCCTGGCCTGAAACTAAATTAGGATTTCTAGTGGCCCCCTGCACAATGAAGAAAATGAAAGAACAAAATCCATATCAGTTTTGCCTGTCTTGGCTTGTGAGATCTAAGGGGTGGTGGGTTGATATCATGGCTGTCAGTTCAGTTTTTCTAACACTTGACATAGAATTGTGAGCATGTGGAATCAATGCCTTTTTAAAAAAATATTTGCATGATGATGATGATGGTGATGATAATGGAAGACACAACTGCAACAACTGACTCTACTTCCAGTGATGGATGCATGTGGAGTTAATGGATTTCTCATGAATATTCCATGCACTTTGATCTGTTTGACATTAGAATGAGCTCTGGAAACAAATTAGAAATGATAAACAGTTTGGGACTAGTTTCTCTGTTCTTCACCCATCATGGCACCTGTCATGAGTCCAGATGTAAATTATCTTCTTTCTTCAAGAATTACCCCCAGTTTCTTGACACCATGAGAGAGAGAGAGAGAGAGAGAGAGAGAGAGAGAGAGAGAGAAACTGATGACATTATAAAGATGAGGAACAAGCACAACTAATAACTCTCACCCCTATTTAACTATCTTATTTTTGAAAAAGAAAAGAGCAGCTATTCTAAAAAAAATTTATATAACTCTTATATAACTGAATTTTTTTCACAACTGCATATTAAATACTACAAGGATTATTGTTCATATTTTGTAGATGAGGAAAGAACACAACTAACATTTATTAAGTGCCTATTAAATGAAAGATTTCATGCTAAACATTTTAAAAATATTTCATGTGATCATCATAACAACCTTGGGATGGAGGTGCTATAACCATTTAACAGTTGAGGAAACTGAGGCAGGAAAAGGTTAAATGATTTGCTGAATATGTACATAGCAAGCAAGAATCTTGGACTGGATCTGATTCCTGAACTTCCTGACTCCAAACTAATGAATTCTCTACCATAACATCAGATTAAATGATTTGTCCATAACTGATGGTCTGAGCTATGATTTAAATGTAGATCTTAGGTCTGCCCATAATTTTCTTTTCACTATAATGAGTCCCAGGAAGGTATACCTGTATTTATAGAAAATGTTTGATCTGATAAGTTCCCCTTTTGTGAGATATTTCTGATGCACTTAGCTTAATATTTGGTATAAAATAGGTACTTAATAAATGCTCAATTGGGTAGTGAGGTAGTACAGTGGATAGGGTACTGAGATTAGAGTCAGGAAGACTTGAATTCAAATCTGACCTCAAAAACTTACTAGCTGTATGACTCTGGACAAGTCCTTAACAAGGACTCAGTTTTCTCATCTGTAAAATGAGCTTGAGGACATGACAAACCAATCCAATATCTATGCTAAGAAAACCTCAGATGAAGAATTGGACAGACTGAACTGTACTGAAAAAAATATTTATTATTTTATTTTCTACTTAGTGCCATGGAATCTATTGTGAAGTGCTGAGCACAGTCATAGAAAGAAAGAATCTGCCCTCCTTACTTCCCCTTTGAAGTGTTTTTGTTTGTTTGGAATGGAGGTTATTTCTGATTCAAGTGGAGAACTGCACCTAATATCTTCTGGATATAAGGCAGATTTTGTTTTTTTTTTTCCTTTTTTAAATGGTATAGTATTTTATATACATATATATGTTTGTATACATTTATTTTAGAGTTGTTGCTAGCAATTTAAGCAGAACACTGTGATCATACCTCTAAACAAGGCTCACTAGCTCAGAGATTATGCAAGGATTTTGACTTTATGCAATACTATTCTGTTGCTGTACCTTGTGATTCTGTGTATGTTTGTGAATGAATGCACAAACATACACACCCACATCATGTGCTTAATTAAAATCAAGGGAAATGATTTATAATAGTTCTTTTTATGGTGGCAAAGAATATGGAATCTGGGGCAGGGGGAGACCTGTCAATTAAGAGAAACCATTTATACTATGGTTTTTCTCCTTTGTTATAGAAGATGAAATGTTATATCCCATTGTGATCTCAGAAATGCTGAAGGGGACAGGTTTAAGAGAAACTTGGGAAGATATGTGTGAATTGAGACAGAGTGACATATGCAGGGTCAGGGGAATAATTTATACAATAACAACAATATTGTAAAGACAAATACCTTGAAAGATTAGGAACTCTATTCCATCCAATAGTCAACCATAATTATAGTGAAGTCATGATGAAAGATGCTACCCATTTCCTGAAAGAAAGGTGAAGGTCTTAGACTGTAGATTGTGATAATTTTTTAAAAATGTGGCCAGTGTGGGAATTTGTTCTGCTCCACTATACATGCATGCACATATAAATAAGTATATGTGTATATAAACACACACATTCACATATAAATTTCTTATGGAGGAATAGGTTGGAAAGGCAAAAAGGCAAATTTTCATTGATTACAAAATTTTAATTTAAAAAATATAAGGAGATGGAGATGGAAAGACAGGGGCCAGGTGGGGGAGAGTCCTACAACTTCTCTCACTTACAAGTTTATGGAACCCTGTCAAAGAGAAGATGGAACATCCCTGAAGTTGTTGTGAAGGAAGCTGCTTTTGTTAACTTGGCAACACAGACTTATTACCACCAAATTCATCAGTGTTCTGGATACCTGGAATATTGATCAGTTAGTCATTTAGTCATTTTATCATTTATTTGTCCTACATGCAGTACAAGAGAGCACAAGTCAAATTAATGGATAAACATTTATTAAGCCTTTTCAGTTTTTCATATGCTGTCCCTACTGAGCTCACATTTCTAATGGGGGAGATACACAAAATTTTGTTGTTGTTCAATTGTACCTGATTCTTTGTGACTCCATTTTGGGTTTCCTTGGCAAAGATTCTGGAGTGGTTAGCTCTTTCCTTCTCCAGATCATTTTACAGATGAGGAACTGAGGCAAGCAGGGTAAAGGGACTTACCTAAGGTTATACAGCACAGAAGTGTCTCAGATTCAGATTTAAACTTTAGAAAAGGAGACTTCCTGCCTCCAGGCATGATACCCCATCTGCTTTGCTACCACTTTTACAGGGTAAATGAAAGACAATCTCAGAGGGAAGACATTAATGTTAAGGGAGATTGAGATGAATCTCCTGCAGAAAGTCAGATGTGAGCTTAATCTTGTAGGAAAGTCAGAAAACAAATCCCATCTCTGAAGAAGGAAAGTATTCCATGTCTGAACCATAGTCAGAAGTGCATACAGGGGGAGTTGGGGGTAGAAAAGGCATCCAGGTAACCAGACTCAGGAAACCACAGAGCAGTGCTGGGAGCAGATCTCATTTGGTTCTCTTTTCCCTTCCTTTCATCCATCTTTCAATGTCCACTAGATTTCCAACAGCAAAAAAGAAACCCTGACTTCTGCACAGACCCAGAGTGTGTGAGGGAGAGCTGTTGGCAGCATTTGTTGCCTTCCTCTGAAACTCAATTATTCTGTGTCCCTTGATTGTGGAATGGATCCAGGAGTCATCCTAAGGAAGCCCCTCTACAAGGTTATGTAAGCCTCATAAATTGATCTCAGTGGATGAGCAGTACCTTTTCAACAAAGAGAATGTATTCTAATCCCAATTTCACCCTTCTTTGGTAGAAATTTGTAATCTGAAGGAGAAATGCTATTGAAATCATGAGGATAGGTTGGTGCACTAGGAGGAAAGCTCACTTTTAGGGCAGAAAGCTATGGATTTACATCATACCTCTAGGCAGCTCTCAATAACTATAATATGAAGAGAATATGCTGCCTTGCATAGGTAGAGGAAGTTTGCTCACCTGAGAATTCCTTTCATCAATAAAATCATAGGTTTAGTCCCTATCCCTATCCTCAGGAAGCATTCTAGGGCTCCAGAAATAGGGTTGTTTTACTGGGAAGATGCCATTAGCGAGTCATAAGATTTTTAGAGTTAGACCTAAAAGATCACCTCTTCCATCCTTCTCATTTTGCAAATGCATAAAAGTAGACCTAGAGGTTCATAGGTGTAGCTAGGTGGTGCAGTGGATAGAGTACTGGGACTGAGGTCAGGGTAATTCATCTTCCTGAGTTCAAATTTGACTTCAGATAATTCTTAACTGTGTGACCCTAGGCAAGTCAATCAACCCTGTTTGCTCCAGTTTCCTCATTTGTAAAATGAGTCAAAGAAGAAAAATGTCAAATCACTAGTATCCATGCCAAGAAAATCCCAAATGAGGTCATACAGAATTGGACTCAGTTGAAACTACTGAACAACAGCAACAACAATAAAAAGATTCAAAGATCTTGAGATCTTTCCAGGTCATCTAATCAAAATCCCTAATTTTACGGATGAGACAATTGAAGCCTGGGGAGATTAAGTGACTTGCCTAAATGACACAGGTAATGAACCTTAAAGCTAGAATGTGTATCTGATAACTTTAACTAACTAAACTTGTCCAAAAATGAACTTTTTTCCCTCCCAAACCCTTTCTGCTTTCCAAACCTTTCTATATCTACCAATGAGGCCACCATCTATCTCCCCAGTCATCCAAATTAAAAACTTAGGTGCCATCCTCGACTCCTAAACACTGTTATATTCAATCCATTGCCAAATTCTGTTATCAATCTCTTATATACTCTCCTTCTCTCATCTGATGCTCTATTATCCCAATGTGGGCCTTTAGCATCTAAAACCTGGACTACTGTAGTAGTCTGCTGATTGATCTGCCTGTCTCAAGTCTATTCCTATTCTAATTCATCTTTCTATATATTCCTAAAGTACAAGTTTCACCATGTCCTTCCCATCCAGCCCTACCCCCCCAATCAATAAACTTCAGTGACTACCTGTCATCTCTAGGATCAAATATAAAAATCCTATTTGGCATTCATAGTCCTTCATATCCTTCTCCCTTATTTCCTTTACATTCCTCTTAAACTTTACTCAACAAAAAAAAATCCAGTGATAATGGCCTCCTTACTATTCTATGCATAATATCTCCATCTCTCATGTTGAAGCATTTTTACTAGCTGTCCCTGATGCCTACAATTCTCTCTCTCTCTCTCTCTCTCTCTCTCTCTCTCTCTCTCTCTCTCTCTCTCTCTCTCTCTCTCCCCATTTCCTATCTTCCTTTAAATCCCCTCTTCTGTAAGGAGGCTTTCTCCATTCCTCTTAAAAATAGCATCTTCCCTCTGTTGATTATCTTTAATTTATCCTGTATGTTTCTTGTTTGAATGTAGTTGTTTACATATTATCTCTCCATTAGACTTTTTTTTTAGATTTTTTTTTGCAAGGCAAATGGGGTTAAGTGGCTTGCCCAAGGCCATACAACTAGGTAATTATTAAGTGTCTGAGACTGGATTTGAACCCAGGTACTCCTGACTCCAGGGCCAATGCTTTATCCACTGTGCCACCTAGCCACCCCTCCATTAGACTTTAAGAGTAGAGTCTTTGAATTTTGTTATTACCCCAGAATGTAACACATATAGTAGGTGCTTTATTCATGGTAACTAGCTGACTGACAGACTTCAGTACCATCCTGTTGCCACATTCACAGAGTTAAATGGCTGAAGTAAGACTAGAACCCAGGCCTCTTAGCCATCCTTTAAAGCTCAACTCAAATGCAATCTCCTCTAGGAAATTTTCTCAGATTTCCTCAGGAAAGTAGATGACTTCCCCAATTTCTTAAACCCCAAATAACATTTTTTTTAGACCTCTCTAATGCCCTTTTGTGGTATAGTTATTTATATAGTGTCATAATTTCCCAAAGGGCTATAAAATTCATGAGGGCAAGGACCATGTCTAATTCAAATAGTATATCTCTCTTTCACAATACCTAGCTGACAATTATGCAAATAGTGGGTTCTTAATTTGTTAAATTGGATTGAATTCTGATGTAGCCTTATCATGCATAGTGGGTAGGAGAGGCTATTCTAAAATGAGGGTGATAATAATAACACCTCCCTGTCGTTTGTTGTGAGGATAAAGTAAAGTAATTTTCATAAAGTCCTTTGCAAATCTTAAAACACTACATAAACATTAGCTGTTAAATGCACAGCCAAAGACATATCATGCTATAAATCCCAGATCTCTGTCCTTTTCAAGTATTATGCTAGAAAATCTGTTTGATAAGAATTTCTTTAGAAAGTATAGAGACGGGGGCAGAGCCAAGATGGTGACAAAAGGATCCTGTCTTGGTTGCTCTCTCTCATAAAACTTATAAGCTAAGGACTCTGACTAAATTTTCGAGAGACAGAACCCACAGAAGGACCCAGTGAGGCAGTTCTCCTACTCAAGGTAACCTGGAAAAGAGCAGAAAGGCTTTGCATCCCGGGGTTGGAGGGGAGGCCCGTGGAGCCTCCCGGAGGCAGCCCCAGGGCACTGTGAGCCTCGGCTTACAGCAGCAGGGGCAGTTTCCTGACCTACACTCTGGGGAACACCAGGTACAAATTGGGGGAACAGTGGGGGAACCTCTGCCAGAGTGTACACATGAAGCCCAGCCCTCAGGGCACACAGCAAGCAACAAGCAGCAGCATGGCCAAGGCAGTCTAGATCCAGGAACAGAAGCAGGCAGAGCTCGTAAGCAGGAGCCCTCAGGGCATGAGCCCATTGAGCTGAGGGAGGGGAGTGAAGAGAGAGACAGAGCTCTGTCCTCTACCCCTGGAATAGGACTCTGGGGCTCTGACCACATTCAGATCCTGATTGCAGTCTAGCCCCCCCCCCCCCATAGAACAGCAGGGGCCCCCCTACCTCAGCCCCGTGGCAGAGGGGGGCGCATATTGTCATTCACAGACCAGGAGGGAGGACAGAGCCTCACACACTGAGACCCTTGTGGGAGTGTCCCAAAAGCTCAGGAAGCACCCCAAAAACAGGAAAGCTGGGAAAATGAGCAAGCAGAGAAAAAAGAGGAATACCATTGAGAAATATTTTGCCTGTGAGCCCAAGAAGGATCAAAACACTCAGTCTGAAGATGAGGAAGCACAAGCTCCTGCATCTAAAGACTCCAAGAAAAACAGAAATTGGGCTCAGGCTATGACAGAGCTCAAAAAAAGACTTTGAAAATCAAATGAGGAAGTTAGAAGAAAAACTGGGAAAGGAAATGAGAGAGTTGCAGGAAAAACATGAAAATGAAGTCAGCAGCTTAGTCAAGGAAATACAAAAAAATGCTGAAGAAAATAGCATGCTAAAAACCAGCTTAGGTCAAATGGATAAAATAGTTCAAAAAGTTATTGAGGAGAAGAATGCTTCAAAAAAGCAGAATTGGCCAAATGGCAAAAGAGATAAGAAAGCTCTCTGAGGAAAACAAATCCTTCAGACAAAGAATAGAACTCAGGGAGATTGATAAATTTACCAGAAATCAGGAATCAATACTTCAAAACCAAAAGAATGAAAAATTAGAAGAAAAAATGTGAAACATTTCATTGAAAAAACAACTGATATGGAAAACAGATTTAGGAAAGATAATTTAAAAATTATTGGAATACCTGAAAGTCATGATCAGGAAAAAAGCCTTGACATCATTTTCAAAGAATTACTACAGGAAAATTGCCCTGATATTCTAGAAGCAGAGGGCAAAATAGAAATGGAGAGAATTCACCGATCTCCCTGAGAAAGATATCCCAAAAAACCAACCCCTAGGAATATTATAGCCAAGTTCCAGAACTCCCAAGTCAAAGAGAAAATATTACAAGCAGCCAGAAGGACACAATTCAAATATTGTGGAGCTGCAGTCAGGATCACACAGGACTTAGAAGCAACTACATTAAAAGCTCATAGGCCTTGGAATATAATATTCCAGAAGGCAAAAGAGCTTAGAATGCAACCAAGAATCAACTACCCAGCAAGGCTGAATGTCCTCTTCCAGGGACATAGATGGACTTTCAATGAACCAGGGGAATTTCAAATGTTCCTGTTGGAATGGCCAGAGCTGAACAGAAGGTTTGATCTTTAAATATAGGACTCAGGTGAAGCATGGAGATTGGAGGAGAAGGGGAAAATATGAGGGACTTAATGATGATGAACTGCATGTATTCCTGTATAGAAAAATGACACTGATAATACTCATAAGAACCTTCTCAATTAACAGAGCAGGTAGAAGGAGCTTTTATAGATGAAGCACAGGAGAGAGCTGAATTTGAAGATAAAATATGGTGTTAAAATGGAGTCAATAGAAAAAAGGGAAATGTATTGGGAGAAAGAAAAAGGAGAGGGAGAATATGCCAAGATATTTCATATAATACGATTTTTCTTTATTACAATGAGCTATTGCAATGATATAGAATGGGGGAAGGCAAGGGGAAATGAGGGAATCTTCGCTCCCATCAGAGGTGGCTAGGAGAGGAAACAGCATATATACTCAATGGGGTATAGACATCTGGAGTAAGGCGGGGGGAGCAAGGGGAAGGGGTGGGGATGTGAATGAAGGAGGAGAGGATGGATCATGGGGGGAGAGTGGTCAGATATAACACATTTGCTTTTTTACTTCTTGCAAAGGGCTGGGATTGGATGGCCTGTCCGGGACCATAGGGCCAGGTGGATGCTGGGCCTTAGGGGTGGTAGGATGGCTCAGGGCCTCTTGGCCGCAGCAGCCTACAGCAGAGTCAGAGTGAAAGGAGAGAGAAAATATAGTACATGAAAGTGGAAAAATACAAAAGGAGGGAGCTGCAATCAGCAATGGCAACGGTGGAAAAATGTGGATGTAACTTTTGTGATGGACTTATAAAGAATGTGGTCCACCCGCGACAGAGTTGGTGGTGCTGGAACACAGACTGAAGCACATTTTTTTATTATTATTATTTTGGGGAGGGGTACAGGGCAAATGGGGCTGGGTATCCTGCCTGGGGCCTCATAGCAGGATGACCATTGGGTGTCTGAGGCCAGATTTGGACCTGGGTGCTCCAGGCTCAAGGGCCAGTGCTCTGTCTGCCACCCAGCTGCTCCTACTATTATTACTATTTTATTTTATTTTTGGTCTTTTTTTTTTCTTTTTTTGGTTTATGCAGGGCAGTGGGGTTGGGGTGGTTTGCATGTCGCACAGCTGGGTGATTGTTGCGTCTACAGGGCTGGATGTGGGCTTGGGTGCTCCTGGCTCCAGGGCTGGTGCTCCATCCACTGTACCACCTGGCCATACCTACAATTATTACTATTATTTTTTTAATTTAAATTTAAATTTTTTTTCTCTCCCCTTTACTTTATCACTCAAGTGAGTCTACATTTTTGGGGGGGGAGGGGGTACTTTGTTTACTCTTAAGAATATTTTATTAATGTATAAAAAACATTATTTGTACAAAATGAGAATAAATAAATATTAAATTACAAAAAAAATAAACTTTCAGTTTCTATGAACAACAACAACAACAAAAAAGAAAGTATAGAGACATCTAGGATTCTTTCCCATGGGAATGCAGATTATCAAAGGGCCTATAAGAAATGTGACTGAGAATGCTGAGAGGAAGCCTTTCATTCTATATATTTTAAGAGTTGTTGGTGCTCTCATTCTTGGTGTTCCAAGTAAGACTGGGGATTGCTATTAAACATGGTATTTTGCTTTTAGTTTTTTTCTAATGTGGATAGTGGATTTCATTGTATTAATTTATATTATAGTTACCTGTATATGTGTCATATCTCTTTGCTAGGCCATAAAGTGAATAGGAGGACTGTGAATTCAACTGATGAGCATCATTAAGCACCTACTATGTGCTAGGGAGTGTGGACTTGCAAATATAATCAATGAAATTATTATCACTCAGCACAATGATTTAGGGCAGCTAAGTGGTACAGTCTCAGACATATGCTGCCTGTATGACTGTGCCCAGTCTCTTAATGTCTGAGGCAGCTCTCTAAGAATGAACAGGTGCTTCTCTACCTTAGCAAAGGTGGTTTCTTTACTGGGCAACCTCGATACTAATGAAATCACAAGTCCAGTTCAAAATGTGGGGGGTTGGATTAAATAACCTTTAGGATTCCTTCTAGATCTGACATTTCAGACAAATGGAACTATGTTGAACAAAGGCACTAGGATGGGAAATCACAGGACATATTCTGGGATAGCCATTAGTCTAATTTAATGAGTGTTCAAGGGGAAAAATATGTCAGAAAGCTAGAAAGGAAAAATAGTACCAGATTTTGGAGGGCAGGCCAAAAAATGTGAATTTTACTCAAAAGGAAATAATGAGCCACTGAAGATATTTGAAACTGGGTCAGGTAGGTGAGTTGGAGTTAGGAAAAACCGAGTTCTAATTTGGCCTCAGACACTTTCCTCTGTGACCCTGAGCAAACCCCTCAACCGTGTTTGCTTCAGTTTCTTCATCTATAAAATGAGCTAGAGAATAAAATGACAAACCACACCAATAGTTCTTTGCCACGAAAATCCCAAATAGGGTCACAAAAAATTGGACATGGATGGACAACAGCAACTAAAGTATTTTAACAAAGGAATAACATTACCAAATCTATACATGAAGAAGATGAGCCTCATAGTGAGGTAAGAGAATAGATTTCAGGGAGAAGATTGTGGAGGTAAGAAAAGGGATGGGACTTGAGACAGCCTAGGTGAGAGATGAGGATTTGGGGACTGTGTCTAATCTAAACTCTGTGCTCTCTCTTCCCTTCACATATTACTTTGTACACAAGTGTTTAACAAATGTTTACTGAATTTGAACTTGTTGACATGATGAAGCAGAAAACTAGAGATGTATTATAAGGATGAATACTTCTTATTATTTATTAGCTGAATTTGTATTTGTAAATTCTAAGCATAAAGCTTGAGCTAAAGCTTATATGACATGAAATGCTGGGACATTGGAATAGCTGCAAAATAAAACAATAGGGTTTTAAGAGATCAGGGGATCATGAAAATTATTATCTTTGAGATGCTACTGTTTAGTTTTCCATTTTCTTTTTTGACTGAAGTATAAGTAATACCAAAGGAAAAAAATCTGGGCCTAATAGTTAAAATAAAAGCCCACAGAAGAATAATATGACACACTTATCTTTTCCTTTCCATGATAATAATGAACTGAATTTCCAAAAAGGCACAAATTTCTTTCCATTGTCTGCCTTACTATTTTCTCATTTCTACTGGTTCCTCTACAATACTGCTGAATCAGACAAGGAAATGGATTTAAAACAGTTTATCCAGAATGGATTTTTTTTTCATTTTATATCAGCTCTCTCAGAGCTCTGCCTTCCTCTCTCCATTCCTTACCAATTTCAAAATTCTATTCCATTTCTACTTTGAGAAGATAGTTCCCAAGTTCTTTATATAATGGGACCCTCAAATCTTTCCACTCAAAATGGATGGAAACATAACATCACTAGGACAGTATGTATTTTCCATTCCTGGTCAGATAGAGATGAGTATGTCTTATTGGAAGACTAGATTCATAATGTTTATGGTGATTTAATTGAAGTTTTTTTTTTTTTAAAGAGAACTTCTATCATGGCCAAGTAAAATGAATGCATTGCCCATGTTTTTGTAGGGGATGTCAACAGCTTTAAATAGCTTTTGTGTTTCAAAAGTACTGCATGTCTTGTTAACAAATAGTTGTTGTGGTGATGGCCTGGCTTTACAACATGCAGCAATAAATACAAGACTTATTCCACATGGCTTACCCGACTGAAAGCCTGAGCCTGGCCGAATGGCTTTAGTTTTTGCAGACTGACATGTTCCCCCAACAGATATTGTATGTGTTTTCTTTTTGAGAGGATTTGGAGCATCTCATAGGCTTTCAGTCAATTTACAAATACTTCAAACTGCAACTTATACTACTACTGATGACTATGACAGTACTTGAAAAAATTTTGCTTATAGGCTGAATATAACCTAGAAATTATACACAGAGATAATACAATTTGGAATTCTAGAGGTGCAGAGAGAAGCACATGGAAGACATGTTTTTACAGAGTTCCTTGAATTGGGATTTATACAAATTCATGTAACACATTGAATCAGTAATATATTCTAGAGATCCTAATTTCTTCCCCACATTTATAAATACCTTTACATTCAGAAGGAGGGTAGTGGAACTTTCCAAGAATCTGAGATCAGGACTGGGGATATGAACCCATAAATATATCCAAAAGGGTAACTGTTTAGGGACCTTTGGGAAGAGGGAAAAAAATCAGTCCTATTGAGTTTTAATTTCTTGTTCCATTAGCTGAGTACAATAATGGAGATCTCCATTTAATGCTTAGATAGATATTAATTATTCATTTAAGTGACTTTGAAAAGTATCTGAACAAAAAATATTAGTCCTAAGTGACCTAATAATTGACTAAAATATTTATTACCAGAAAACTCCCCTGAATAAACCTATATCTTTGATAAAGAACTAGAAACTAAACAGGTATCAATAAATTATGAAATAGTTGAATAAATCATGGTATATGAATTTTATGGAGTGGAATGCTATCATTCAAATGAACAGTTTATATAATATATAAAACATATCATATATACAATATACAAAACTATTATATATACATATATATTCAATAACAACATTGTAAAGGCAATTTTAAAATAATTCATTACTTGGATCAAAATAATGACCATTTACGTGATTTAAGTGGATCATGACCATTTACATGATGTGAGGATCAATGATAAAGCATACTATTCACTTTCTAAGATAAAGGTGATAGTCTCAGCTTACAAATTGAAGCACATATATATACATGCATATACCTTTGTGTTCATGCATATATTTATATATGATTACATATATACATGTATATTTATGCATATACACATGTGTATATATATACATATATATGTGTGTATGTGTGTGTGTATAGTCAGTCTTGATCAATGCCAGAATGCATTTTGCTTGATTATGCATATTTGCTTATAAATATTTTTTCCTGTTTTTCACTTGGATATGGGGATAGGGTAAATAGGGAGGAGAGAAACTTTGTTCATTGAAAAAATGAAAGGAAAGGAAGAAAAATATATAGCATGCTCCTGAGTTTGCTAAATTTTGTTCTAATATCCTGTAGTTTAAACTTGAATTCTAGATTTCTAAAGCTCTCTTTAGCATCCATTTGTCATTCTATTGAGAAAAAAGAATTATAGCATAGGTAGGAAGCCAGGAAAGTTGGGACTGTAGGACAAAGATTGTAGAATTTCTTAGGAGAAACCCACCATGCCATAACTAAAATGGTATTAGTGGGGGCAATGTCCATTAGTTGTATTAGTGGTTTTACCCTTGCTCTAGCCATGATCTCTAAAGCAAATATTGAATGGGGGACTCTAGAGTCAAAACTTATTATATAAACTATGTGGTTTGCAGAGAAATTGTAAATGGAGAGGTAAGAGAGGGATCACTTATGGTAATAGCAGGGCAGCACAATTGAGGCAGTTAGGTTGTTGTTTTTGTTGTTTATCCACTGTTCTTGAAAAAGACAGAATCATCAGGGAGATGATACCATGACATACAAATGAATTGGGTTTAAGTGAAGGAAAGCTGTGCAAAGTCACCAGTCTCACTTTCTCCTTCTGAACCATCTGGGTTCATGGAGTAGACATGGATCAGGACAACTGAAGATGGCCCTAGATGCAGTGGGAGACTTTGGGCAATAGATGAATCACTAGACTTAGAGTCAGGAAGATGTGGGATCAAATCTAGCCATCTTCAAGCATTTCCTAGTTTGTGGTAAGTCTGTCTTTTAACACTTATCTCTCAGGGTTGTTTGAAAATTAAATGAGATAATATAGGTAAAGGCTTAATACAATGCTGGATACTTAGTGCTAAATATATGTTTGTTTTCTCCTATAATGTTCATAATAGACAATATCCAAAACATAAAAGACATATAAGCAGTTTGAGTTTTCAGTGTCTAAGGTACATTGAAATGTCTAATAGGTAACTGGAAAAAAATTAATCAATCAATAAACAATTATAAAGTGCCTACTATGTGAAATACAGTGTAGAACTCAGGAGAGACAAACAAATTTGAAAATCCTCATAAAGGTTGAAGCCTTGGGTACTAGGGAAATTGTGAAAGAGAAGATTATGTCTGGAGAAAAGATGACAGGATAGAATTCTGTGTCTTAATTTTCTTCTCTTTCTCTGTTCCTGAGGACAGGAACACATATTATAGGGATGATACAGACTTTCATGCCATATTGCCGTCAGTTCTTCCTAGCCTTTTTACAAATATTTGGTCTGAATAATGCTGTATGGCACTATCATTATGGACTTATCCTTTCAAAGGGGAAAGTTCAGCTCTCCTCTTCTTGGTAAAGAAAATGAATCATCCAATTTCTCAAAGTATATGTTTCAGAACAAATACCATATCCCCTAACAATAGAGTGGGGTGGGGCTTCTTTGGAATTTATGATAAATACAGGAAACTTCATTAGTGCTGTCTCCCTCTATACTCGCTTTCTTGGCAATCTCATCCCCTCCCACAGCTTCAACCAACGTCTCTATGCAGATGGCTCCTCAATCTGTCTTTGTTCTATTCCCAACCTTTCTTTTAACTCCCAGATCCATAGTTCTCAGTAGACAGTATCCTGCTGGCCCTTCAAATTTCAAATGTCCTGAACAGGACTTATCTTCTCCTCTCCCTCTTCTTCTATCTCCCCAACAATCCATTTCCTGATTGCCCCATTTTAGTTGAAATTACCACCATTCATTCACCTTGTTCCCATGGCTTAAAAATCAGCATTATCTTGAATTTTCACCTCTCTGTTCCATATCACTATTTCAGCAGTTACTAAGTTCTGTCAGTTCAACTAACATAATGTCTCTTAAATCTGTCTTCTCTTATGATTCTGTTCCAGTGAAGGAAAGTGAGTGAAGAAATGGAGCATGTGGTGTTACTATTAAGGGTAGTACCTCTTCAGTGTTATCACTGGTTTTCTTTAATTGAAATGGAGGTAGGTGGGGGGGGGAGGGTTCAAGGTCAGGGCATGATGATTCACTAATCCAAGTTCTGACAGAACAAATCACAAAACACAAATTTTGAAAAAACTAGATGCTGGTACTCTAGTCTAATGAAATTTAGGTACACTGGCCCAGAATCTCAGACTTCAAATAATCAAGAGAGAATAATACCCTCAGCTCTATTTTATATTTTATCTCTTTTCTTTATCACTCATAATCAGGGATGTTTCAAAATCAGCACTTTTTTCACAAATTGAGTCTGGGGCAAGCAGAATAAAACACTCCCTCAAATCAAACAAATTCAGTTGTAGAAGAGAGAGATCTTGGGACACCAGCCCCCTGAAGTAGAAACCCTCAGGATATTTCAAGACTATTTCTGGGGCAGATTATACAGGGAGGAGCTCACTTGGAGTATAACTGCTATGGGAAAGAGAGTAAGGGGACCATCTTGTTGCTTCCTATTTTAATTAATCTTGTTAACTAAGTCCTAAACAGAAAAGTGTAGAAAGTGTAGAATGATGACTTCTAAATGATAGTGTTCTGGTACAAAACTTTGGTTGACCTGCCCTAGATACAGTACTGCTCCTCATTTTCCATCCATCCATTCTCTTTGCTATATGTATCTCAGTTTATCTCAGTGAGATACTCCCTCAACTCTCACTCCTGAATAGAATGCTACCTAGGGTCAAAGTATCTTATGGGTCTGTACTCCTAAAACTGTAGTTCAATAATGTTTACCAGTATCTGTACTATATTTCTAGTTATCCAGAAGCCACAACCAGTTCAAAGTCAAGGAATGCCATGCAAAACATCCTTTCCATAAACCCTGGGCCATATTCCCTTGGCAGAGTTAAGAGTGGATATCCATAAAGTCCACAAGTAGAGTGGCTCATGGCCAAGGCACATGTGAGGAAGGGCATCTTCCACAACTGGAATGCTGTGGGATGGCTGATTTCCTTGGATAGCTCCCACTGATCTTGCTATTAAAGTCTCTGATGGATGCTGCATTACTACTTGTCTAATGACACCTATGCTTCCAGCATCTTCCTCTCCTGAATCCTGTCCTGGGTCACTGCAGAAAGAGCCAGAACCTTTTCTCTAGAATCAACAGGAATCTTCCCATATTTGTTCCCTTACAGTTTTAACTTTACTGCCTCAAGTAGCAAGAACTACTTCAGGTTCTGTTTTCTCTCTCTACTCTCTTCCTCTCTTTCCTCTTGCACTTTTCTCTCCCCTCCCCCTTTCTCCCCCCCCTTCCCTCTCCTCTCTTTCTCCTTTTTCTTTATATCTCTCTCTCCTCCTTTGACTACCTAACTCGACAGCTAGTCCCTATTACCTTTAATTGTACATGTACCTTTAATTGCCAGACACCATTGCTTGATTGAAGAGGAAAGGGAAGAGGAGAAAGAAACCCTTTCTGCTTTCTCCAAGAGACATTAGAGAAAAAGTGAAGAACAATGCCTTAAGAGATTCTTTAACAGCTGATTTCTTTCTTCAGAGCTAGCTTTCTTCTTAAGCCTTCTTCCTTTCCGTTCTAACTTTAATTTTTTTAAAGACCATCAGTGATGTGATAGGTCCTTCAAGCAGCTGGTGACTAGAAATGTGCCCCTCAGTTGTTTTCATTTAATAGCTGATACCCTATGATGGTTCCATTAGATTCACTGAACTTCTTCACATTTTGTTGTTGGGTTGTATAACACTCCTTAAATGAATTCTTGTTCATTATTCAGAACTTCAGTAACAAGGGTATCTTATTTAGTCCCAAGTACCTTCTGAAACAGGAAAGTTCATTGTTATCAAGACTGGGGTAAGGCAGTGACAAACCATTGGGGGGTGGGAGGGAGAGTAGACTTGTACACTTAACAAGAAGATCATTTGTGTACATGTCAAAGAGATTGAAAAGGCATTGAGTTGGGGGACCAGATGACCTTTAATATACAAGGAGAGTATAAGACTTAGAATAACCAAATTTAGTCACCTTTTTCATCAGGTAGTAGTATGAACCTGAATGGGTCCCAAACTCAGTTTACTTGTCCAAAAGAAAGTTCTAGTTATACTATCTAGCTCACAGGATTGTTGTGAGGGTCCAGTTAGAGTGTTCAAAATATGATGTGACTTCAAATGTTTCATGAATATAAGCTATTACTTTTATTTCCAGACATGATTGCTGGAAGAACTTTTAATTATTACTTGTTTCCTTAGTCCTTTTCTGTGATTAACTATTTGCATGATTACTGATTTTTATTATTTGCTGAAGAATCTGATCATTTATTTCCATTTCTTACTTTTTTTGGAGGAGGTATGAGAAAGAACTTAGTTTCAAAATTGAAAAATGAAAGAACCCCTTAGAACATGTCTAGAAAGCAAGTAAAGTGCCTAAATGCAATAAAGAAATTAATTAAAAGAATGCTGAAGATGAAAGCTACCTCTATTATCTCTATTTATTGCTGCTGCTGCTGCTGCTGCTGCTGCTGCTGCTGCAGCACAAAGATGGGAAAAATATGAATCCTTTTCTAGTCTACAAGTCCAATTTTTAACTAGCTTTAATTTGAATTCATTCCTTCTTGAACATTCTTCTGAGTTTTCACTAACTAGTGACAATGGCTATTTTTTCTTTTATTTTCATCTATCAAGCAGGATAAATTATAATTATAGCTAATTATAGTTATCTATCATGTTAAGTTGCCCCGAACTGATGCTTTTTCATTTGGATTATTTCTGAGCTTACTTCTAACCAAAGTTGTAATCAGATTAGGGCAATTGGAACCTAGTACTAAAATTTAGATTAAACATGTACTCATTTAGTTATATTGAGACTCCTGAAATCAGTACTTAGCATGGATAGTTAAAATGGGCGAAACCAACAGAGGAAAAACCACACTTAGACCCATTCAAATTAAACTATTTTAGTTAATTTAACTTTAAAGAAATATCATTGATGGGATGAAATAGTATGCTTTCTTTGCTTGCCTGCCTTAACCAAGGTGAGCTGCTCCCCAAGGGTAGAGTTACTTTTTTCTACACTCAATATCCCTCTCCATTTCCACTGAATTTATCTTAAAATGATTTGAATGAGAATTTCATGTTGTTTGTCCTGTAATTTGGTCTTATGTTATCTGCTCTAATTAAAGAAAAAACAAAACTAGTTATGCCCCTATTGTTGATGTGATCAAATGTAGAGATATGTAGAGAATTTGGAGAGATTTCATTAGGAAGTGATAGAAACCATTGTTCTAGACTTGAGTTAGCAAAAAACAAATTTGTGATGCTTCATAACCTCTGCATTTGGAAAATAATTCTTCTTTCCTCAATTCAGAGTGTTATTATCTATAACATTTTTATTAACACTACCTATAGTTACTGCCTGAAACAGTTGTCAAATGTATTACCTAGTGTTACATTTCATATATGTGGGGTGTGTGTGTGTGTGTGTGTGCTGGACTCATTCAAAACCTAGTTAAAGAATTCTTCTGTTGTTTTTTCTTTTCTTTTTAATACTTGTTCTCCCCACCCCACCCTCAGGACCTGGTACTTTGCATGCAGTCAAGATAACTCATCAAGGACTGATCAAAGAACTTAACTTTTTATTTGGAACATGATTTGATGGCATGGTGCTGTGGGTTGGCATATGGAGATGTAACAAAACAATGTTCCTACAAACTGAAAGTGGGAAATCTTAGACCATGGTGCCTGCATATGTGATATCAAAGATATTGCTGCTTTGTATTGGAATACAATAGTGATAATAGACTAGAATTTGAGTGAGTCCTTGTATGTTTTTTCCTTATCTTTTCCCCAATTCCATATGAAGCTTTATTCTGACATGATAAGATTGTAAGACAAGGGCCAAAGAAAAGAGATCTAAAAAACTATTAACCTGATTCATGTGTATTTTACCCAGAGCATTAAAATTTAGAGTATAAATAAGGTACATATGTTCTTATATATTCATGAAACAGGTGAGACAGTGTTTAGAGAGATGGCTATGAAGTTATTAATACCTGAATTCAAATCTTAGGGCAGCTAAGAGGCACAGTGGGTAGAGTGCTGGACCTGAAGTCAGGAAGTCTCATTGCCCTGTGACAATTCTGGCTTCATAATCTTACTGTGTGACTCTGGGCAAGTCATTTAACTCTGCTTTGGTTCTTCATCTGTAAAAAGAGTTGGAGAAATGATAAACCACTCCCATATCTTTCCTAAGAAAACCCTGAATGAAGTCACAAAAAGTTGGCCCCAACTGAACAATAAACCAAAAAACAGGTTCAAATTTTGCCTCAGACATTCATGAGTGGGAGATTCTGGGCAGGTCACTTAATCTCTATATGTCCTAATTTCCCTCACTGTAAAATGGGAAAGCTAATAGTGCCTAGTTCACAAGCTTATTGTAAAGATCAAATGAGATGTCTATAAAGCTTTTAGTACCATGACATAGTAAGTCCTTTCTCCCCCTGTTTTGAAGAAATCAATACTTAATCCTACACTGTTTAACATTTTTATCATTGAATTGGATAACAACAAAGATAACATGCTCACTGAAATTGCAGATTAGGCAAGGCTGAGAAAGAGAGTTAACATATTGGATGACAAAGTCAATATCCAAAAGAATTTTGACAAACCAGGGCAGAAATGTCAAAGACTTGACTTTGCCCTGGAATGCTATTGTGTGTGGTCAGAACCAGATTAAAATGGAAAATGAACTTAATAAAATACATTAAAAATGCAATAAAACAGATAACATTACATTTTAGAACAAAGTAATTACATCCCTGTAGAGATCCTTATGTATAGATAAGGTTTGTGATTCATTCATTTTAGTCATGTCTGACTCTTCATAATCCCATCTGGGTTTTCTTGGCAAAGATGCTGGAGTAGTTTGCCATTTCCTTCTCTAGTTCATTTTGCAGATGAAGAATTGAGTCACACAGGGTTAAGTGACTTCCCTACACAGCTACTATCACACAGCTAATGTCTGAGGTCAGATTTGAACTTGGGAAGATGAGTCTTCCTGGTTCCAGATCCAGTAGGTTCTTATCTACATGGCCATCCCTATAGTCAAATACAATAGTAAATATGCTCCTATTCTAAGTCATGTGTTAGATGCTGATTGTACTTTGATTTACACAAGTAAAAAAGTTCTGCTTTGCAGAGTATAAAATTGCTGTATTCTAATAACATTCAGAAAATTATGACTTGAGCACACTATGAAACTGAAAAACATTTGAGGAGTAATTTTGGAAGTGAAGACATAATAAGTGATTATTCATTGTAAACCTTTTGACTCTCTTTTACTTAAAACAGTTTCCCCACCATTACCATCAATTAATATTGTACTATTTACAAGGGACATAGTTTCTGTCCTTTTGGAGCTAACATTTTAAATAAAATTAAAATGTCATGTTCAGTATGCAAGGAAGTATACAAGAGAGCAGGGAAAGGAGGCAGAAGTTCCAGGTTGAAATAGTGGGTAGGTGGAAGAAAATTAGCTCTGTTTTTTTTCACTTACTAGATTGAGAAAAGTATCATACTAAGATGGAAAAGGTTAAGGTCAGAACTTTGACAAGTAATAAACATAAATTGGAGGGGCGGCTAGGTGGTGCAGTGGATAGAGCACCGACCCTGGAGTTAGGAGTACCTGAGTTCAAATCTGACCTCAGACACTTAATAATTACCTAGCTGTGTGACCTTGGGCAAGCCACTTAACCCCATTTGCCTTGCAAACAAACAAACAAACAAACAAATAAATAAATTACTTGGAGTCCAAGTTGATTAGATTAGAATTAGCCTAAGTGACTAAATGGCAATGAAGATCATGTACTCTCATAGTAGCTCATACATATTTCATGTCACCTAGGGAGTGCTGTGCCATAGGTGCCTAGTATAAGTGTGGTATATATAAATAAATATATGTATGATACATATGTATGTATGTAAATGTATCTAGATATATTCTCTCCATACACACATATATGTGTGTATATATATATGTCTAGATGTGGATATAGGTATTGTCAACTGGATAACTTTTATAGTTCTGGTTCTAATTATTTTGGCATGGGGGAATTTAATTTCAATCTTATTCTTTTTGTCTTGTAACTCATTTTCTATTATTTCTACAAAATAATAAATAATCAATCATATACTGACTGAGCAAACAACAATAATAATGGTTTAGGTCAGGTTTAAACAAGTCCTTCTGTTCTGAAGCATTTGTTTTGAAGGTTTAGGTAAAATCTTTGTCCTAACATCTTTGGGTTTGGCACCTTAGAATTGGTGGGCTCTGTAGATTTGGCAGTCTTGGAATCATTGATTTTTTAAGTCTTTGAATCATTGGACTTTCTGACTATAAATTCAGACTTGGTTGCTTTGGAATGGGATTTGGCAGCTTTGGAATCAGACTTAGTGACCTTGGGAGTCAGTGCTTCTGACAACTTTTAGAGTTGGGTTTCATGATCCTGAAACCTGGGCATTTGGTGCCGACCCCAGGCCCTGAACACCTGGTGGTCATCTTGACACTGGTGTGCTGGATATTGGACTTAGGGATCCTGGACCTCAGGAGCTTGACCTTGAAGGTCTTGGTACTCAGGGCTTTTATGGCTTTGGATCTGTTGAATTACATCTTCTTCAGCTCTTTCTAGTTATGTTTCCTGGCAAAAGCATGTTAAGTTTCTCATAAATATAGGATCAGTCCTTTTAGATCCTTGTCCCTGTGATCTAGGTTTCTTGATGCCATTTCTGTGATTAGTTGTGGGTGGTATATTTCTAAGGTAGCCATTTTTAAACACTATCACCTGTGTTAATAGAAAAGGCAAAGAGCAACAGAGAAAGAAGGATAATGTGCAGGACAGTTTTAATCTTATTTTTAGGAAATTTAGTTGGGAAACATAATAAATTCCTTATTTATATGTCAAAGACTCTTGGTTTTTTATGTCTAAGATTGTCATATCCTTGGTTGGGCAAATCAGATTACATGTATATTGCATATATGGAGGCATAGATCAGTGTTCTTTGAGTTAAATATCTCTGATTCATTCCTCAAATCCTTGTGATCCGACTTCAACTCCATTACTCAGCTAACACTTTAACACTTCTTACTAGAAGGTTGTCAATCTCTTCTTAATTATCAGATCTGCTATAGTTTTTTTCTCAATTCTCAAATTTCTAGTCTGCTTTTCAGCATTTGATTCTGTTAAAAAGAGTGACTGTAGGTAGTCCACAACAATCCTGATTGTGGTCTGAATCAGATTAAAATATCACTGGGAAATAATTAACAAAATAAGTGAAAATATAATAAAACAGATAATATTACATTCTAAAACTAAGTCAGTAAGAGCCCTGCAAGGAACTTTATGGGATGAGTGACCCTATTTCTCTTTCCTAGGCCCTCTTTCCTACCTAGGATTTTGTGACACTGCTCTCTTTTGACTGTTCTATCTACATGCCACTTTTCAGTCTTCTTTATTGAATAATCAACTATATTTCCCTTCCCTTGCTATTCATGAATGTATCTCCATTCTCTGTCCTGAGCCCACTTCTCTCTCTCTACACTTTCTTTTAGTGTTCCTATCAACCCTCATGTGTTCAACTCTGATATCTCCATAAGATATCTCATGTATCCCATAATCATCCCAAATTTAACATATTTGAGATGAAATTCATTCTTTTCCTTCAGACCTTTTCTTCTTATTTTTGATGACAGTACCACTATTATTCAATTTCCCCAAGTTTAACCTCAGAGTCATCCTCAATACTTTCATCTCCCTTGAACCCTCATATTAAATCAACTTCCATGCTTTATCTATTCCTTTTATATCTCACAAGCATCCCCTTTTGACTTACACAGTCACCACCCTGGTTAAGATCCTTATACCCCTCCCCTGAGCTATTATTAAAATTTCTCCATTTGTTTTCCTCTGAGATTTATAAACTAGGAAATTAATATTGTTAACTCATCTTCCTGAGTTCAAATATGGTCTCAGATACTTACTAGCTGTATGTCCCTGAGCAAATCACTTAGTCTTAGGTTTCCTTATCTGCAAAATGAGCTAGAGAAGGAAATGTACACTGCTCCAGTATTTTTGCCAAAAATACCCTAAATGGAATCATGAAAAATCAGACTTAAATGACTAAAAAAAATAACAGCAATAACAAAAAAATGATTTTGAGAATAGTAGAGGAGGTAGATGATGGATAAAAACAGGTAATTATGAAGAAATAGAATAAAGGATGTCATCAAAAATATATAAGCAAAAAAACATGGCTAGAGGAAGGAATAACCTATGTTCTACCTATGTGTTTCATTTCTTCTTGTTCTTAAGGGAAATAAAATAAGCTCCCAACATGCTGGGTAGACTCTCTATGGCAAACAAAGTAATTTGTGTAATCAAATCATACATGATGGCCAGGCAAGAACATTGTGATCTGAATCACTGGAGATTCAGTACTACATTGCTGAAATCACACATCCATTAGAATTAGACTATATCTTAGTCAGTATTTTAGAGGAATAGGTAGAAATAAATAAAATTACAAATGTTGGAAAAAATAAAAAGTACCCATATGAATGCATTATATACATAGAAAATATTTTTGGTTTTGGATTCTACTTTATCTTGTTTTCAGTTCCATATTCTTTCTCTCCCTCCTCACCGCCTCCTTCCCCACTCATTGAAAAGTTTAGAAATGCAATATTCAACATACATATGAAGTTTATGAAATTATATTTCTGTATTAGCTATGTTCCAAAAAAAGAAAAAGAAAGAAAAGATATGATTCAATCTATACTATGAGCTTATCAGTTCTCTTAGAGCATTTATTAAGTTCTTACAATGTACCAGGAACTATGATAAGTGCTAGGAATACAAATCCAGGTAAACAAGTCAGTGCCTGCCTTCAAGAAACTTAAAGCCTAATTTTGGGGGGGGGGGAGACAACTTGAAGAGGAGTTTTGGAAAGGTTGAGGATAGTTTCATGTGCAGCATGGTAGGGAGATGTCCAGAAAATGACTAGATTCTGTTCTAATAGTTCTGTTAATATATTCTCTGATTCCTTTTAAACTTAGAGTATTTGTATAAATATGAATAAATTGTCTGTACATCTTATATGTTGAATGGCTTAGTTACATCTCCTTTAACTTGTAAGCTACAACTGAGTGTAGATGATGGGGGATAGGGGGTAGTTTGTCAACAAATCTACAAGTGTGAAGAAAAATTAAGAGTTCAGGTTTCCCAGGGCTAAATCTAATCCACAACTGTTGAGTGTAGTACAGAGAGGGTCAAGTGCCCCAGATCCAAGGACCTAACCAAGTATTCTTTTAAAGTTAGCCAGATTATGTCAAACTAGAATGACTTAGGGAGAAAAAAAATTAAGAACAGCCAAAGATTAATTTATCTAAACCCTCTGCTTTTCAACTATATGCTTGCTCATTCAGGGTTGGTTTAGGTCAGTTCATTGCTGTGAATCCCATCTTGCATTTCTTATGGTATAATGCTATCAGGTGACTCGGTCAAACTGGCCATGCAGTATGGAATCTGAGGGAGGACTATTTGACTTGGCCCAAAATGGATTGCCAAGAGCCAGCATATTTGACAAGCATTGTTTGATGGAGGATCCAGTGTTTTCCAGAGAGCTCTACTGTACACAGGCAACTCCCACAGTTCTGCATCCTCACAAGCTTGAGGGAGATGCTGTGGGGTCTGACAGCCAGCAGGAAGGGTGAATTGAACTTGAGGAATGAGTGAGTTCACCATTAGTATGATGTCACATTGGAAGCCTTTCATTATTGTCCAAAAGCCAGTCACTCTCTCTCGCCCACGTTAGAAATGAATTGTGACTTGTTGCAAATACTGAGAGATTGGTGGGTAGACTGCTTTTCGGGAAGATTAGAGGGCAGAATATTTTTCAACATTTGTCCAAGTCATTTAGAAATGAGCTTTAAAAAAATACTCTTCACTCGGGGGAACAGTTGTGTAAAAAGCTGTAATGAATCAGGAGGAGAAGTCCTGGGGAGATGTGATGATTAAAGAAACATTTTCAGCACAATTGGCTCATGCTGCTAAAATATCATGAAATGAAAACATTGAGCTATTTGTGAGAGATGAAGAGTTTCTTTAGAGATGTTTGTTTTTCTTTCCTTTTGAAAATGGGGTCCTTCCACCAGAGGGCACTCAGAAACTTTATTTTTCTCATGGCTTAGTGGGCTAGACACTGTGTTGTTGGCTACTGGGGCTTGTGATTATACAAATGGCTCTGTACTATAGGGGTCTCTGGCCCAGATCCACAATTCCAACTCTTGGGGACCCTGGATTGCCTTCAGCCTTTTCTATGATCCTTTTTGTCAAAGGAGTTCCATATAGAAATTTCATACTATATGCCTCATCCCATGAAAATAAATAAAAATCTGATTGATCCTGAGCTCTATTTAATAGTACAGACTTTGAGAAGGTTCTGTAAATATAGATCTCATAGGAACTCCATGTAGTCAATTGAATTCAAATTAAATTAAATTGCACCTATGTACAAGACACTTTGCTAATTTGTCTCTGCCCTCAAGGAACTTACTTTTAGAGATTAGAAAGCACTTTCTATGTACCAGAAGTCACTAGACAAAATAGATGAGTCTTTGCCTTCAAGAGCTTACATTCTGTTCATGGATGCAGCATGTAAGTATGTAGAACAGAACTTGAGGCAAAAAATGGAATTCACACTAATCTAAAAATGTCACTATAGGAGGTGGCAATTGGGATAAGCCTTGGAGGAAGTGAACGATTTTAAGAGGGAGAAGTGAAGAGGTAATTTATTTCAAATAAGGGGGAACTGCCTGTGAAAAGGCACACAAGGGGAATGTCAATAGTAAGGAATGTAATGTAGACTGGTTTGGTTAGAAGGCAGAGTTGGATGAAAGAGAGAATTGTAAAATGTTTGAAGAGAAAGACAGGAAACAGACTATGAAAGACTTAAGGTACATAGCTGGAGAGTTTGTATATTATCCTAAAAACAACAGGGAATTAGTGAACGTCTTTGCAAGATGAAGTGACATTACAAAATGGTATTAAAGAAAATTATTTTGAGAGATGTGTGCTGGATTGGAAATTGGATTTAGAATCCCTTCTTTTCAAGTTTATTTTGGGTTGGCAATAGTTTGGGTTGGATAGGTTACATGTATGGATTAGTCTATCTGGTTGCACTTCCAACCCTCCAACTTTGTCATTCTCTGATTGTATGATCTCTTCCACAGGACAGAGTTGAATTAGAAGGTTTTTGCAATAGTCCAGGTGAGAGGTGATAGCAGAGAGACTAAAGGTGATGGATGGTCTTGTGAATTGAAAGAAGAGAATGGATGGCAGAGATTCAATGAAATGAATTTTTATGCTTCAAGTACCTACTAGAAACCAGCCCTCTGTAAAGCCCATTCACTAAAAGGCTCTTATTTAAGCTTGCCCCTTCAGCAGAACTCAAAAAGAAAATTAAAGTTGTCTTAAAGTATACTGAAGTATCCTGAAGAAACATATATCCTATACTTTAGGATACTAAGAGATTAATGTTGTTATTGCTATAATAATAGTTATTATTATTATTATTATTATTATTGGTATTTCATATGTGTCTTGCCCTGTTCCTACCTTCTTTTAACTTAAAGGCTCTGGATTGCCAAAAGTACCACCACCTCAAGAGAAAAAAAAAATCTCCTTTCCTCTAAATTTGCATCAGATTTGCATTCCTGGGGTTGCAGCCGGATTGCTTTCCATCTGTTATCTTATGCATTGTTGACAGGCTTTTGCTTGTCTAGTTGGTGCTTTTTAAGGCCACTAGGAAACTTAATCTGTTTCCAGTCACATTTCAAATCCATTTCCCAGATTTCCCATCAAGTCAGCCCTGATTCTCCCAGGGTTACAAAGCTATCTAGCTATTTACTATGGGGACTACTGTCTGACTGCCATTGAGTCCCTCCCCCCAACCCCCCCCCCCAAAGAAAGGCAGACAGTTAGAAGTGGAAGCCTGAATTGTGTCCTCCTAGAAGACCTGCCAACACAACGATAGGGCAAAGGCAGCTCTCCAGGGAGAGAGCTTCTGTGAGGCACCTCCATGCAGAGCAGGAGGAAATGAACTGCTTTTCTGCCCTCCCATTTAATTCCATTTTGGACAGTCTCTTTATTCCTAACATCAGTATTGTTGACAGAAGAGTCAAGAGGATGCTGGAGGAGGAGCTCCTGGGATTGCTAATGAGAGTCAGAAGCTTTTATCTCTGAGCTCCATTGAATAAAAGTAAATTATCTGATGGCTTTTCCTGGGCTGGGGAATGAAAGGAGTTAAGGGCCTCAAGCCAATTTCTATCTACAGAAATCCTTATCCTGGTTAACAAACAGAAGTCACTTTTTGATTAAGTTTCTTTAGAGAGAGGACAAGGACTTTAAGTGGTGGGTCTGGCTTCACAAAGTTACATTGATGTGTTTTGGTAGGATGAGATAAGAATGCCAGGATCATGACACTTTGGAAGGAACATAAGGGGCTTAATAATTATGGATAGGACCTGAATGGTTTTTCATAGGATAATGCAAAATAGTGGAAAGGGGTATGATCCTGGTCTTTGGCATTTACTTCTGAAATGATTTTGGGCAAGTTCCTCAACCTCTTTGGGCCTCGGTTTCCTCAGCTGCAGAATAAATTGGTTAGACTACATGGTTACTGAGATCACTTCCATATTTAGACTAATACTCCTCTATTTTTTTAGCTCCATATATAAAAAAGAGTCATCTTTAGGGATTCTCCCTGTATGGAAAAGACCCTTTTTTCCCCTGCATACATTAATGTTTTTTTAGGGCCTAATGACTTCCACCTGTTCTGAAAAGTCCTTTATAATCCCTTATCTGGAAGAGATTTTTCCATTCTGTGACTTCTTATCATACTTATTGTTCACTTTACTACTGTCAGTACTTAGCATAAAGTTCTGCATATGATAACAATCACTTAAAGTTAATCAAATGAAAGCTATTTGCCCAAGTGATGGTATGCAGCTGTGTTGTAGTGCATAAGAAGTTAGCCTTGATATCAGGATGATCACATCTAAAATATACCAGATGTGTGACTGTGGACCAGTCCTTTTGAAAGTAAAGATTCCTCAGTGCCTCCAGAAAAATTTTAAGAACATAAGTTGCTGAAGATAAAATAGAAATTCAGGGAATAGACTGATTAACTCCTGAAAGAGATCCCCTTCACCAAAAAAAAAAAAAAACCTCCCAGGAATAATAATGCCAAATTCTGGAAGTCCTAAATCAAAGAGAAAATACTACAAGCTGCCAGAAAGAAACAATTCAACTACCATAGTGCTATAGTCAGGATCACACAGGATTTGGCAGCATCCATATTAAGGGCTCATAGGGCTTGGAATATGATATTCCGGAAGGGAAAGAGCTGGAATTACAACCATGAATAAATTACCCAGCAAAACTGAACATTCTCTTTCAGGGGAAAAGAAGAAAATTTAATGTAATAGGGGACTTTTAAACTTTCCTGTTGAAATGACCAGAGCTAAACAGAAAAAAAAAGTTTGATCTCCAAGTACAGAACTCAGGTGAAGCACAGAAAGGGTGGACAGGAAGGACTAATTATGAGGATTTAGTGATGTTGAACAACATGTATTTCTGCATGGGAAGAAAATACTGATAACTCATATGGATCTTCTCATTTATAAGAGCAATTAGAAGGAGCATATATAGACAAGTCTCAGGAGGGAGTTGAATATAATGTTATAATATAGTATAAAGATGAGTCAATGGGTGATAAAGGAAAGTACTGGGTGGAAGGGAAAGAAGAGGTAGAATGGGTTAAGATATTTCACATAAAAAGGTAAGAAAAAGCTTTTGCAATGGAGTGGAAGGGGGAAGAAGAGGGGAAACGAGTGAGCCTTCATTCTTATCAGAAATGATTCAGAGAGGAAATAGCATATACACTCAAAAGGGTATAGAAATCTATCTTACCCTAGAGAAAAAAAATAAAAGGAAAGGGATGAGATAAGGGAGACAGCGGGAGGGGGGAATAGGTGATAGAAGATCATGGGAGAGGGTACTCGGATACAACACTCTTTTGAGGAGGGACAGGGTGAAAGGAGAGAGAGAATAGAATAAATGAGAGTGGGGAGGAATAGAATGGAGGGAAATACAACTAGTAACAGCAACTGTGGGAAAAGATATTGAAGCAACTTCTCTGATGGATTTATTGCAACCCATCCCAGAGACAGATTTGATGGTATCTGAATGAAGACTGAAGTATACTTTTTTTTTACTTTCACTTTATTTCTCTTGAGGCTTCTCTATATTTTTTTTGGGGGGGAGGAGGTTTATGTTTACTTTCACAATGAGATCATTGTAATAATATGAAAATAGATAAAAAGAAGAACATAAATTGGAAATGAGATGATATTTCTTGGTAGAGAACCTACATTTGTAGAAGGAATTTCCTTATTATAAATTACATATCCCAACAAACTCATAGGTTTAATTACTGCCCCTCCCCCCAAAAAACATTCCCTGAGTTACCTGCAAGATTCTTGAGGATAGCAACATTCCCCAAGTCTCTAGAAGGGTGCATTTTTTTTTTCAGGAAGAACTCAGTAATTGTTCATGAATTGACTGGCTTCATGGAGTAAATGCAATTGCTGCTGATGTCCTCCTTAGGCATTAAGGCTCTTCAGCAGATCCCACCAAGATGGAAAGACTTGCAGAATAGAACTGATCATGGACTAGCTTAATTGGGAATATGCATTTAGAGTTGGGTTAAAAGTGGATAAAAGGTAGGGACCTAAAGGTCATACGATTCCATGAGACCCCTGTGGTATCAAGGGCCATTGCTCACAATGTGGGGTAAGGAAGGGCAGAACCAGTATTTGAACCCAGATTATTTGATTCCAAATCTAATCTTTCCCTCATTGCACCATACAACTTTTAAGAGACTTATGACTCAGTTTTTTTTGAGAGCATAGCATTTCCTGAATTCTTCTAAGACAAATGTCTACACAGTTTTTTTAAATGTGTATTCCAGGGGTGGCTAGGTGGCACAGTGGATAGAGTGCCGGCCCTGGAGTCAGGAGGTCCTGAGTTCAAATCTGGCCTCAGACATTTAATAATTACCTAGCTGTATGGCCTTGGGCAAGCTACTTTAACCCCATTTGTCTTGCAAAAACCTAAAAAAATAAAAATAAAAAAAGAATGTGTATTCCAACAATTTTAAAAAGTCACACAAATTCCCACTATATGTATAAATTTATAAATAATATATGCATATTTAATTCTGTACTAATAATTGTATAATTATAAAACTTATACCATAATAGACATTTAAAAGGATAAGATAAAGTTGTAAAAAATAAATTTGATTCTAGAATCAGCAGGTACCTACTGAAGTTTATTGAGTAAGAGACTGATTTGATCAGCTGAGCACTTTATGGCTGTATGGAGGAAAGTTTAGAGGTGGGAGGTGATGAAAGGCTGAATTAGAGTAGAGTATAAAGAATGGGACTCTGTGACAGAAGAAAGAGATAGTAAAAGTTGGCAACTGATTGGATATGTTGGGTGAAGGAGAGTGAAAAGTAAAAGATGATACTGAAGTTTCTTCAAAGTTATCACTGTAGATGACAATCAGGTGAACAATGACAATCTATGTTTCATATTACAACCCAGCCATGCCTATTCATCTTGTGACTCATTCAATTCCATTCAAGGTTCAAAGGGTGAAGGCAGAATTCTTACCATTCACTTTGTTGTACTTGCCACATCCTCAAGGTTGTGCAAGAAAAGGGGTAATCTGCTGGATGGAGGGAGATCTCCCTAGGGACAATGACAAAACTGCTGTAGTGAGAGCCCATATAGTGGCTGGGGAGAAGGCTGGGAACTTGCATAGCCTAGGGTGGGGCAGAATTGGAGAGTGTCAAATAATCTTAGAATTTTGTCCCTGAAGGGACCTTAAAGATTATATATGCCCCACCCTCTGTCTCTCAATTTCCTCATCTGGAAAATGGAGAGAAAATGCATATAAACAACTGATCTCCAAATGGTGAGGTTCAAAAGAAATAATTCATAAAAAAGATTTTATAAACTGATTAGCTATTATTTTTCACCTGGATCTGCGATTTATCAGTATAGTAAACCTCTCACTGAAGAAATTCATTCTACCAGTACAAATGAACAACTTTTCTTTAACTTATAGTCCTAGAAGGAAGGAAAAAAGCATTTAAGTGCCTACTATATGGCAAGTAGAATTTCAACCTTAGGGAGTAGGTGCTATTATGATCCCTATTTTATAGCTGAGGAAACTGAGGTAGACAAGTTAAGTGACTTGCCCAGGTCACATAGCTATAAGTATCTAAACTTTGGTCATGACTCTAGACTCAGAGTTCTATTGACTGTACCTCAATGGACAATGAAGGATTTAATGTCTTGACCATGGAGGCAACTGGGTGGTGCAGTGGACAGAGTACTGGCCCTGGAGTCAGAAGGACCTGGGTTCAAATCTAACCTTAGACACTTAATATTTACTTAGTTGTGTGACCTTGGGTAAGTCACTTAACTCCCTTGTCTTGAAAAAATAAATGCTTTGATCAATGGTCACAAAATTGATATATGTCAGAATAGGACTTAAACCAAGTAATTGATAAGTTTAAGACAGACTCTCAAACTATTATTTCAGATGAAGAAATTGAGGTCTAGATGTTAAATGATATTTTAAAATCCTCACCAGGATACAATAAATGCATTCCTATTAAGCTAATAGCATTTTAAGGCATTTTAGATTTCACTATATGATCTGCATACCCATGTTCCCCTATGGTTTCCCATTTCCCCCAGGGCACAAAAGTCAAGGTGTAGTTCTGTTTCCATCTCCTTCCCAGAGTGCATTAGACTGTCTTCTAGATTAGGCTGTTAAGACCACATACAAGGTTGATGAGTTTTTGGTAGAGATAATGTATATCCATTCTTTAACTGGTAAAACACCAAATGTTTACTTGTCTCAGGGTTTTGTGTCCCCCCCCCCCCCTCCCCCTGAGTTTGCTCCAACTCTCTGAGGGAAAACAACAGGTCTGGAAATAGTTTTCAGCATTTTGTGGCTATAAAAGCAAAATCCCCAAGGTCATAAAGT